>NC_082399.1:15538126-15570626 GCF_031168955.1 Gadus macrocephalus
ACAGACTCAACCCTTTTCAGCAAGGTCGATTTTTTAAAGTGAGGATGTTTTGCCTCATGGAGTGAGGTCAGGCTCCAGAACAGAACTGGTTGTAGCTCCTTCCTGTGCTGAGGGCCAGACGAGGGCAGCTGCTTCCTGTGTTCTGCTGACTCGCCCACCCCCAGAGCACGCACACGCACACACACACACAAGCACGCACGCACGCACGCACGCACGCACGCACGCACGCACGCACGCACGCACGCACGCACGCACGCACGCACACACGCACACACGCACACACGCACACACACACACACACACTTGACCTCTCACCCCAGCATGGGGTGCTTGGAGTCCTTCTGATCCACTCCAACATGTTTTGATATTGTCATGACACCCACCCACGCATGCGCACACACACACACACACACACACACACACACACACACACACACACACACCCATCCACCCACCGACACACACAACCACACACATATATGTACACACACACATGGCCACAAACCTGGCTTGTCGAACTGAACTATAACATCATCTTATTATGCAACCACATTGTTGAGGCGCTGATTATATAGAATGAACCCTAATGTTGAAATACAAAGGAAAGTATTCATTCATGTTGTATCCTGTCTCACTCCCTACCACTCTCTCACACACACGTACAAACTTTTCTCCTCTTTATGATGTCTTTATTCTTCTAAACCATGTAGTTCTCCTGTGTTTCCTATGGTGGTGTGTAGTGTCCCAGAGGTTCTTCCATCAGATACTGAAGCAATCCTGAATGAGAGCAGCAGTGGTTTACCCGCTCAGTGCCTCCACCACCTTAAACACACACAGGTCTTTTCAAACAGCGTCGTCATCATGTGAACCCAGAGGAGGTAGGGGTCAGCGTGTTGCTCAAGGATAGCTAAAGGTGAGGCTGTGGACACGGAACCCACGACCCTTCAGCTGTGAGAGCACCCTACCCAGTACACTTTGTGACCTTAGAGACCCCTTCAGGGAGGCCCGTCTTCTGACTCACATCGGGGCGCTACTTCAGAAGAGCCGTCCCCCTTGTTCTGAGTGACAGTTGGGTTGATCCTGGGAGGATGTCTCTGTGAAAGGGTTCAACTCGAGTGAAACCCTCGTCTGTTGTGCTCGACGCTCTGTGAAACTCGTAGTGCTGCATTCATGATCCCACTCAGTGACACGCTGCGAAGAGAGACTGGGAGTATGAATCTTAAGATGACATTATGATGAAGAGCGGTGAGTGGCACTGCGCTGGCCAGCCCCACGTAGTCCTTCAGGACAATACGCTGATGAATGAGTCACATGGGACGGTTCTCCGACCTCCCTTATTGATACGATGTGTGCGTCCTCACCACTTTCCTCAGCATCTCCTCACATACGAAAATGTGAGGAAATGATCATCATTGAACTTCCAGCGGGAGATTATAATACTGCAGACACACGCAAGTACGTACACACACAAACACACGTGTGTCACACACACAAGACAGACATAATCACTCCAGAAGAATAGTTCTCTTTATATATTTCTCAGAAGCACACACACACACAATCCCAGATGACTGCTGGCTGTGTTTTTGCTGAGTGAATCACAGCGGCCTCTTGTGATTCATTAGGTCCAACACGTCTCTCCGTGCGTGCGTGCGTGCATGGAGTGTTCATAAATATGATAAATTAATTCTATAAATACGAACATCCATCCCCTAAAGGTTTCCTAGATGGTGAAGAGTGATCAGTAGTCCTGGTTGAGATGAACCCTGAGCGGTTGCAATCCTTCCTGCCTCCATCCTGATCGGACCCCCCCTCCATCCTCACCCCCTCGCAGTCTCCCCTCCCACAAAAATGAAGAAACCTGTAAAAGCCTCAAAAGAAAACCCCCACGGAGTAAAGAACTTGTCCTCGGCCGCTGAACAATCTGTGAGATGCTCAACCATTTCCCTCTCTGAACACAAAGGACGGGGGTTTGTACAGGGACCACCAACTGCATTGCAGGGAACAATCGGTGCCAAGAAAAATACCTTCACCCATTTTATTGCAGGCATGATATGCCGCCTTTTCCCCCACTGTCTCCCCAAGGGTCGGCAGGGCGAGGAAGAGACCCTGTCCTCTTTGTCCTCTCCTCTTCCTCCTCTCCTCTTCCTCCTGTCCACTTCCTCCTGTCCTCTTCCTCCTCTCCTCTTCATCCTCTCCTCTTCCTCCTGTCCTCTTCCTCCTGTCCTCCTCTCCTCTTCCTCCTGTCCTCTTCCTCCTCTCCTCTTCCTCCCGTCCTCTTCCTCCTCTCCTCTCCCTCCTGTCCTCTTCCTCCTGTCCTCCTCTCCTCTTCCTCCTGTCCTTTTTCCTCCTCTCCTCTTCCTCCTCTCCTCTTCCTCCTCTCCTCTCCCTCCTGTCCTCTTCCTCCTCTCCTCTTCCTCCTGTCCTCTTCCTCCTGTCCTCTTCCTCCTGTCCTCCTGTCCTCTTCCTCCTGTCCTCCTCTCCTCTTCCTCCTCTCCTCTTCCTCCTGTCCTCTTCCTCCTGTCCTCTTCCTCCTCTCCTCTTCCTCCTGTCCTCTTCCTCCTCTCCTCTTCCTCCTCTCCTCTTCCTCCTCTCCTCTCCTCTTCCTCCTGTCCTCTTCATCCTCTCCTCTTCCTCCTCTCCTCTTCCTCCTGTCCTCTTCCTCCTGTCCTCTTCCTCCTGTCCTCCTCTCCTCTTCCTCCTCTCCTCTTCCTCCTCTCCTCTTGCTCCTGTCCTCTTCCTCCTCTCCTCTTCCTCCTGTCCTCTTCCTCCTCTCCTCTTCCTCCTGTCCTCTTCATCCTCTCCTCTTCCTCCTCTCCTCTTCCTCCTCTCCTCTTCCTCCTGTCCTCTTCCTCCTGTCCTCTTCCTCCTGTCCTCCTCTCCTCTTCCTCCTCTCCTCTTGCTCCTGTCCTCTTCCTCCTCTCCTCTTCCTCCTGCCTCCGGGGCCTCCCAGACAGCAGGGCCGTCAGTCAGAGGGAGGGCCCCCCCGTCCATCACTCCAGCGGTCAGAGGACGGGCCCCTGGTTCCCGAGGGACCAAAACCCTTCAGCTGGTCTTACAAGGTGCTGAGGAGGACATTCAACAGCTGTTGTTTGAGTGTGGTTGCAAGGAATGGAAAGAGAAATGTGCTGCCCCTGCCTCGGTACCAGACCAGATCCATTGTAGCAGAGGTGTATGAAGTACTAGGAAGTAATACTGAGGAAAAGTACACATATCTTAGTTGAAGGAGACCTTAAAGTCATCCATAAGAAAGCACAAGATAATCTATTACATGATAAGTCAATCAGGGAACGATGAGCCTGCTACAAATGCATTGGATGAAGGTAAAAATATGTTAATGTACTGAACTAAAAGGGAAAGTTGAAAAGAAATATAAAAACTAAAAAGGAGCATGAATCTTCTTGATTCTAAATCAATCAATGGCAGAGAAACACGGGAAGGGAGGGACATTATTTGGTTGGTTGGTTTACAAAACTGTGATCTCTCTTCCACTCTTTTTGCCTTTTCTCTTCACAGCCCTTGATTCCAACCAACAGTCCTGATACTATGTCTCCCACATCCTGCTGGGGGAACAGAACTAGAAAACAAAGGCTCTTCATAACAGCCGCTTCCAGGAGTGACACTTCTTTCTGAAACCTTGAACACCTGCTACATCTTCAAAACGCATTTAAAAAAAGGAATCGGAAGTAGGAGAAAAGAAGAAGGTTAGATGGATCTTCAATCCATGTGAGTAGCAGATGTTTTGCAGAGTCCCAGATACGGTCTATTCTTTCTCAATAGCAGACGGGCTGTTTCTTCAGCCCCAGGTGGAACCACAGGCTCCCGACCGCCTGCAGCAGGGAGCCAGCCTGGACCCCAATAAGCCCTGACCTCCTTCCTGGAGAGGCCTAGAGGAACGGATCAGTGATGACCAAGAGAAACCCCATCCAGGCCCGGGTGGAAAGAAAATTAAAGTTGCATTGGGTACGATTCAGAGCGGTTCATGGAGTGTCATTTGTTAGAAATTGTATCCATTTTATGAGTTACTTATATGAAAAATAGATTTCCCCCTCTCTCACTTTACAGCTCTCAGCTCTGAGCTGCAGCTACAGATTATAAGATTAAACCACACAAGGAAATGCTCCATCATGCATGAGGACACTGAGGAACAGAGCAGTGCTGTGTACTGGGAGGAATGGTCCAGTGCTGTGTACTGGGAGCTATTGTCCAGTGCTGTGTATTGGGAGGTATGGTCCAGTGCTGTGTACTGGGAGCTTTCGCCCATCACTGTATGCTGGGAGCTATCAACCAGTACTGTGTACTGGGAGGTATGATCCAAGGGCCCCTTTGCGGTTTATGTATTGAGATAATGTGGGAAATGCTATCACCAATGCAGAGCTCTGCCCTATAGACATTAGAGTAAGCCCTCCCAGTTCTTCCTTCCAGGCTTGCATTGACTTTATATTATCATGTTAAAGCTCAACCTTCAGAGCATTGTGGCACTGTTACACTCTGTTAGGTCAACAGGGACACACCCAACTCACAAGATTTCGGAAAAGCAAGAGATTCTTAGCAAGCAAAAAAAGTTTCAGTACACCACAGAATACTATGGTATGATATATGTTGGCATTAGAGGCAGATAAATAAATCAGTATTCAGACTCATTATTTAATATCAGTTTGTCGATGTTCAAACTAGCAGTTTTGTCTCCCTCTAGTGGTCAACCAGACAAGATGTGCAATAGCAGATTCCACTGTGCATGTTCAATGACCCTATGTCATCAGTTCATCTTTCTCTTGGTATGAACTCATGCTAAAGGTCCAGTGTGTAAAGTTGAGAAGGCCACTAACTGAAATTATGTAATCGTCTGCAGCATCTACTAGTGTGTCAAGTGATAAGATTATTCGATAGATTTAAGATTGTATTTAGTTATTTAGTCTGTAAATGTAAAACTCAGAGGTCAAGGCTTACAAGTAAAATAATTTTACATTGAACACGTTTGTTAGATGCATTTTTTCCCCCACTTCTATCAAATAACTGCAAATCGTGGAGCTGAATGGGACCGTACACATACTCCACTTTTCCCTTTAGAAAAAGAGGCACAATGTCATGATCATTAATCTCGATTGCAAGCAGCGTTACTAACCGATGTTTACTTGCACTGCAGGACGTGAATATAGGTTGCTTTTGATAACATGACGTGGGCGGTTGCATCACTACGGTTTCGTTTTGGATACCAACTTTATCCAAAAGAGGGATAGCTTACTTTTAATTATTGAACAGGGAAAATACCTGAAAAAGTTTCCAAAGCATATATTTACTAATGATTTCACACCCACTTATAATAATCCCCTCATCCGCCAACTGCCATCCGCTACACTACTTTACTTTCTGTGCAGCGGTTCATATTGATGGCCGCGTCCGAGAGAGGGTGAGGCTTCAATCTAGGATAATAATGCCACGGTATGTTTCTGTGCAGTGGTGGATATGGAGTGGTTGATCTCTTTTTTTCTCTCTTTTTACTTAAGAGTGAGATCGACGTATGGGAGGTATGGGAGAGAGAGGGGTAGACATGCAACAAAAGGACCACGGGCAGGAATCAAAACCCGGGTCACTGCGGTCAGGACCTTGCCTTTAGGTACGCGCTCAAACCGGTTATCTTATTTTCATGGGATCCTACACTAATTGGAACATACGTATTAACGTTATGTTCCATTTCTGCCGAGTCGGTTCCACTAGATTCCACTCAATTCTGCTGGACCTTTAATTCACTGAACCTTTAACTTTAGGCTTTGCTCTACAGGTGACCACGTCTACACTAAACTGAGGGTAAGCCATGTATAGAGTCTGATCCTTGATGACGTGTATCTCCTCCTCCTCCCTCCTCTACCTGTTAGGACAGACCATCAAGGCCGTCTCCCAGTACTGAGTCATGGCTGAACCAGACCCTCCATAACAGCCCCCTGCCGCCTGCAGCCACCCACCACCGGGGGTGGACTAGGAGTGGTGGGATGGGGGCTTAGTGCTGGGTCTTTGTGAGTCACAGAGATGACTCATCCCCAATGGACGGAGTTCAACTCTGACAGGAGCGAGACGAAAGCAGACAGCACAGGCCGCTGTCTGATGGCCCCCCACACACAAGAAAGAGCAGATAGGGGCCACTTGCTTAACGTTGTCATAAGCGTAGATATAAGGAAGAGAGAAATTAGGCATTATATACTAGACACACACACACACTGTAATCAAGAAAAGACAAATACAAGCTTATTAACAAGCTGATAGACCTATACACACACATTCTTACACACATGGACAAACGCACATACACCGACCCCCTCCACCCGTATCTTAGAGACCACTAGCCACTAACGACAGAGCTGACAGGACTAGCGGCATTCCGATGAACTCATGTTGAGAGGCAGTTGGTATCTAAGCGGAGACCCTAGGGTGTTTGGCTTTCAACTCTCCCCTCTGTTGTCACCCGGGTAACATTGACCTCTTATGGCCTCAAAGGTCACTGTTGCCACGGTGACAACAGAGGAAATGACTCTTCTGGAGGCAGACCTTTGGTAGCCTATATATATATATATAAATGGCTATAGTATACATTTATACAGTATGTGTATTTGGACGTCCATATAGGTGATGTCTCGCCACCATATTCAAAGATAATAATAAAACTGGATTACTTTTTTAATAATACGAATGTCCCACAAAATTCCTGATTCAAGACGTCCAAGAAGGGAATTGAACAGCAAGGAGCTGTTGTTGTTTCTTTATTGTGGTGTTATAACTAGATCACTTTTTTATAATTAAAAAAAGTAATCCACTTAAAGCAGCACAATATTATTGTGGTGGAGTTGAAGGGAACAGCTCCTTGCTGTTCAACTCCCTTCTCGGATGTCGTGAATCAGGAATTTTGTGGGACATTCGTGTATATTTTCTAAAGTTCATGTTAATTCCTGGCTAGATTTCTTGTGTTATATTTTCTATTCAGTTTTTATTATCCTTGTTCTATCTTGAGCAGAGCCATTTTCAATTCTGATTTCCCTGGGGGTGAATGCAGTATTCGAGTGGGTGGAAGTGTCTAGTTGTCAGACATATATCTCCTTTAAAACCAAACCCCTCCACAACACTGCCAGGCGCCTCTGATCACTGGAGCACAGCCAAGCAGGTGAACATCACAGATTAATTCATTCTTGCATTATTATTGAAGAACTCCTGACAGGCAGTGTTTGAGTATTATCAACACATTACCACAGAGACGCGCAATGCGCTTTTGGACATGCCACTGCGAGGCATCCAAATGAAGCGTCGACTCGTAAAAGTGCCAGCTTTAAAAGCACCCAATTTAAAATGCAAACATAGCTGCTGCCAACAAGCTAGTACCCTAGTAGCTCCCTAGCAGCTCCTTAGTAGCTCCCTAGTAGCTCCTTAGTAGCTCCCTAGTTACTACCTAGTAACACCCTAGTAGCACACGGGCCACTCACTAGTCCCAAACTGTGGTTGCAAGCTAATAACTAGCTAGTAGCAGTTATCTAGCAGGTGTGAGGAGCACTTCCCTGGGTCATTTCCTGTAGAAACAGGAAACGTCAGGCCAGTGACCAGATGTTTTCAACTTCATGTTCTACCCTTCAATGGCACTTCATCACCACCACCGTCGTCCAATGGAGACGACCCCATTGGACGATCCAAACACAAGTAAAACTGACCAATCCCCAGGGAGAAAAGAAGAGTTCCCCCTCGAGTGGCAGCGCTGCCTTGGCAGTTAGGAAATGGGAACAGTACGCATCGACAGGAAGGGAGCGCCACATAGACGCAGCCCACGGTCACCACTGTTAAAGGCAGGGATGGGAATCGAGAACCGGTTCTTGTTCAGAACCGGTTCCGAGTCAACCGATTCCTTGGAATCGTTAGCAAGCCTGCTTAACGATTCCGCTTATCGGTTCCGGTCGCGGCAAATGCGTCGTGACGTCACACACACGCTGCTTTGATTTGGTTCAGAACGCAGCAAACATGTCGCCGCCGAGGAAGAATCGCATTGTGCGTTCAAACCAAACGCGACGGGGCGACAAGATCCCATACAAAGTGAACGTAGAGACGCGTATAAGGGCGAGTTTGTCGCGGGAGAAAACCGGCGACACGTTTTTGTCGTGATGACAGCCAATCAGCGTTCAACAGCGTGATAACTGAGTGACATGTGTAACGTAACAGCCAATCAGCGTTCAGCCGTCAAACTCAGTGCAGTGCAGTCCGGGTGAACCGCGGAATGGAGGAGAAAGTGATTGTTGCAGTTTGCGACTCCCGGATCTCTATATATAATAGTATATAATATATTATATACTATATTATAATTGTATATATAATATCACGGCCAACAGCTCTGTCGCCTCCGGATGGCCGTAGCGTGGGGAGCTCTCATAGGGATTGGGCTTCTCGGGGTTTGTTTACCGGCATTGCTATGGTTTCCGGTCTTGTGTGTTCCAACGGTTTATTAGGTAGGCCCATCTAATAAATCTCTGTCTAATCAATGCTTCATTTTGTTTATGTCAGTTTAATTTTGTTACAAGTTTAATGCAAATGAGCACTGTTAGAATTCCAAAAGGCACAAGCTCTTACTTGGCTGTTTTCAGTCTGTGTTTTTAGTTGTATGGCACATAATGATGGCATTTGGGCTTAAAAAGCGATATATTTTTTCGTCTAGACCAATTGATTTGAAAATGTAAAATTTCCTAATACTAGAAGCACTTCTGATCAGATATTAAAGAGATGTAATGCAAACAAACACATTTATACTTATTTTCTCACCCAATGAGAATCGATAAGAGAATCGGATCGATAAGCAGAATCGGAATCGGAATCGGAATCGTGAAATTCTTATCAATTCCCATCCCTAGTTAAAGGGGTGACATCATGCCACCAGGTGTGATAAGCCGTCACGAGCCGTTTGAAAATCTGTCCTCCTCTCTGCCTTAGTGACATCATAGGTGGGAGTGTCCCTCTAGGTGTATGGCGGGTCATCAGCCCTTTAAAGAATGCAGGCGTGATGTTGAGTTTCTTACTCTAGGAGTTCCTCCATCTTGGCTCCATCAGCTACCACGGTTACAGCTGGTGAGTCTGCTGGTGACGTACACAGACACTCCACCTGGGGACAAACAGACGGACGCATTGGTACATCTACATTCCCTTTTAAAGTACCCATGTGAACAGGAATCACACACACACACACAATCCCTCACCTCGCCTTCCAAGGCTTTGTGTGTGTGTGTGTGTGTGTGTGTGTGTGTGTGTGTGTGTGTGTGTGTAGAGGTTTTGAGTTTCCGAAGCTGGATTCTGAGACAGGTACATGGTCCCTTGATGCCTGACGCTTCAGCCCCAGCAGAAGCAGCAACGTGGATCAGCGACCGCTTGGACCACAGAGCTGCTGCAGTGTTATTTAAGAGGGCTGAACCGTTGAGGACCTGAACATATGGCCGGACATGTCTGACGACGGAGGCCGAGAGTCAGAACCACTTAGTGACCCCCAGACCAAACCCAGAACCACTTAGTGACCCCCAGACCAAACCCGGACCCAGTGGGTGACCCCCAGACCAAACCCAGAACCACTTAGTGACCCCCAGACCAAACCCGGACCCAGTGGGTGACCCCCAGACCAAACCCAGAACCAGTTGGTGACCCCCAGACCAAACCCAGAACCACTTAGTGACCCCCAGACCAAACCCAGACCCAGTTTAGTGACCCCCAGACCAAACCAAGAACCACTTAGTGACCCCCAGACCAAACCCAGACCCAGTTTAGTGACCCCCAGACCAAACCCAGACCCAGTCGGTGACCCCCAGACCAAACCCAGACCCAGTTTAGTGACCCCCAGACCAAACCCAGAACCACATAGTGACCCACAGGCTAAAGCCAAAGGTTTCAAATCAACACTGTGTAGACTGGCTAATGTAGAAGTTCATCTACTACGCCCAGTTAGGAGATATCCCCTAAGCCCCAGACCCCCCTAACTGACCCCCAGACCCAGATATCTGGCCCCCAGGCCGCAGTGTAACATTAAGGGAAACCTTGTTCCAGCTGGTTCCCTGGGCGCCTCCTCCTGTGTATCCTTAGCCCCCTCACTATCCCCTATGATTCACCTGGTTAGCAAACCATGCCAGCTGATTATTCAGAGCCCTGAACAGCTGCTCCAGCTGGCCTTACCAAGGACCCGGACACCACCCCTCTGCCTGGTGCGGATACAGACACGTGTGGTCAGACAGGATACGGTGTGCTGGTTGAACTCCAGAGGAATCAACGTCCATAAATCAATCAGTCTATTGTGACCACAATAGACGCCCCTGAGAGCTGCCATTTAGCCCACAAAGCTTTTTTTTTTTTGGGAATTGATAAACACATACAATGTTGACTTCCTGAATAGCTTGTCAAAAGAGACTCGTGGAGGTTAAAGATGTGTCAGAAGTAGGCCCTGAAATTTTGTTGCCAAATGTGTGTGTGTGTCTGTTTGTCTATGTGTGTCTATGTGTGTGTCTGTCTGTCTGTCTGTCTGTCTGTCTGTCTGTCTGTCTGTCTGTCTGTGTGCGCGTGTGTGTGTGTGTGTGTGTGTGCTCCAGGCATGTGTGGAAACAGCTTGGCGTGTTCTGACAGACAGTACAGACAGACTCGGGAAGACTAGCGCTTGGCACGCACATTTTTCAGCACTAACCTAAGCTAACAGTGCTGTCAAACCTGTCAAGGTTTTCAGTGCTAAACTCGCAGTGCTAACAACATAATGCTAACATCCCAGTGCTAAGATCAGTGTGTTGACATCACAGTGCTAACCTCACAGTGCCTACCTGATAGTGCTAACTTCCCATTGCTAAAATCCCAGCGCTAATCTCAAACTGCTAAATTCACAGTGCTAACCTCACAGTGCTCAGACCACCGTGTGAAGCTCACAGAGCTATCTTAAAGAGCTAAGCTGCAATACTTTCCGCAAACATTTCTTCAGAACCTATTACAGGCCACTGTTATCATGACACAAAGCTTAATTGACAATCAATTTGTATTATAATGAATGAATGAGGGAGGGAGGAAGGGGGGAGGGGTGATATAGTTCCACAGGGTGTCTGTCTGCCTGAGCCAACTAGATGTCCTTCACTAAAGGGACATGAAGAACAGCAGACTGTGCAGATCTCCTGATAACTGCCAGCCATTCCTAAACCTGTTGACCGACCCCTGGTCTCCAAGTCAACGGCTGTCAAGACCTTTGGCCGCTTTCCTGTATTATCGTCGTCAGACTAAGTCTTGAATTGGATTTAGTTTGTGTTTCATTTAACTTAGAAGATGTACAATACTATGATCAACGTTATTTGAAAGGCTGCACTGCGTATGACTATCTAGTATAATATATCCAACCGCAACTTTAAATACTACCCAGTGTGACCACGCCTTCTACTGGAGGACACTGGGAGCTGCCCAGTACATCCACTGGTTTCTACGGGTGGACACTGGGAGCTGCCCAGTAAAGCAGGTATAATATTTTACAGATGTAATAGAATTGTATATGTGTGTGTATGACATCTACAATAGAAAATATCCATATGTCAACAAACTTTCCCAACTTTGGCAAAAGGCCATTACTCCAAGCACACACACGCACGCGCGCGCTCTCACACACACACACACACACACACACACACACACACACACACACACACACACACACACACACACACACACACACACACACACACACACACACACACACACACACACACACACACACTTTTCCCCTCACGACAATTGTGTAGGGAGCTATGGCGTTTTCCTGTCTCGCTATTGTGGAAGTTGGTCATTTCCACGTGTTGGCCGTTGCCCAGTGGTCTGCGGGCTAAAAGCATCCCTTTCCTGACTAGAGTAGGACCAGCGTCCCGGGACACTGCCTGGACACACCTCGAACCACCAGCTCAGCAATAATCAACCCAACAATCAAATCACAAGAACGGCCAATAAGCCACCATCAAAATATCCTCCACAACCATGAAAGTTATTAAATAAACTAGCATAGTGGTTGAACTGAAGGTACACGGGTTAATCGCTTTGGTCAGACAAAAGGGTCTCCTGGGGCATTGAGAGGGGTTTCAAACCCACGACCCATGAGCTGCTGTTTCTTTAGTATCGCCATGACAACAGTGTGTACTACTGCGCAGCCGTTTGGAAACAATACACCCACACACACAAGGCCATTTGAGTTACAGCACTCTGCTTTCTGCTGGTGCGGCGGGTGGGTTTAAATGATAAAAGTGTTAAGTACTATATATGTATTTAAGTATATAAGTATAACAGGGCCAGAGACACAGAGAGAGAAGAGGGGAACAAAATTCATGTAGAATGGATGTCTTAGAATCAAGTATTTCAATTTAGTATTATGTTTCCTTAATTTCTGCTGATTTAAGACTATATCATGGTCATTGTATGTACAGTACAGCACGTTTGTTGGATTAGATTGCTTTTAGCAAATAATAATTAGGGTTAACACATTCATATATAATAACGAGAGGTGGAGAAGCAGTGGTTACAGAGATGCGCTGGTTCACATACCTCTCTGACAAAGGGAAAAGTATTCCAATATTTCTCACATGATCTAGTTATGTCTTCCTTATTCCCGAGTGCATCAATGTTACACCACAACACGCTCGGTTATTAATCAACTCAGTTTCATTATGGTTTTAATATCGATCCTTGGCGCACCAAGAAAGTGATCCACTACTAGGATGAAACTATAGTGGGCATGTGAGAAATTACGACTAGTAGTCTAACTTTTATCTCCGCCCACTTTCCCCCATCATTCATTTTGGTGGTGGATCGGGTTCCAGGGTCTGAGGGTACAGTGGGCGGGACCTCTCTGTTCCCTACCTATCACTGGTCCGAAGGCACAGTGAGCGTCACCTCACTCAAATCGCTGATTGGTCTGTCACGGATGTAGGTATCCGCCCTGTACCTTCGGATACTTTGATTTAATCCCGACAATTTTCTTGGGGGGCGTCCTGCTCAGCTTCGCATAAAAAACAGCTTCACTTTTTAGCCTGATTAGTGTCTGGGACGCTCATTAAAAACGACAAATCCTTAACATGGGTGGATCCGCATGGTACTGTTTGTTTTGTGTGTGTGCGTGTGCGTGTGCGTGAGAGAGAGAGAGAGAGAGAGAGAGAGAGAGAGAGAGAGAGAGAGAGAGAGAGAGAGAGAGAGAGAGAGAGAGAGAGAGAGAGGTTCCCCCAAATGCAATTTATGAGATATTGATAGATATAGGTATATGTTGTCTAGAAGGATTAGACAAGATATAGGATTGGGTAACACTTTATAATAAGAGTACATTAATTATCCATTGATTAACATGAGTTCATGCAGTAATATAATTATTATAATGGATAAGCATGGTGTTTTCGTTAGGATTAGGGTTAGCCCTATTTTATGGAAATCTTTTTGGAAATCTCCAAAAATGTCCATTTCATTCTCTTTGGTCGATACCTTTGGCAATAAGCAGCAATCATTCCCAGGGATACAAAGGATGCATGTGTGGGCACCTGAAACCGTTTGCTGATATATTGCAAACGAAGGGCTTCAATCAACTGACCATGTACTCAGACGCCACTGAGGAATTCAGCCAGAGACACTCACTAAAAGTATATTACATAGAAATCAACCCAAAAATCAAAAAATCAACCCAAACCCTTCAGCACAAAACCCCTACAGCCGTTTTAAACTGGATCCTGTGGCACCGCTCTACCAGGCCCTGTTCTATAGCCGGTTCAGACCGGATCCTGTGGGACCACTCTACCCGGCCCTGTTCTTCAGCCGGTTCAGACCAGATCCTGTGGGACTGCTCCAGTATGGACTGGACTGTGCCTGTTAATTGCTGGTTGCTGCATGGAACACTGGAAATGGAATGGCTCAAATCAATATAAGTCCCTATGACGGGAGCAGGTCAAGGATCACATGGTCCACACCACAGTGTCATTTAAAAGGGGAAACCCATTGTGTGCACGGTATTTGTATGAATGTTATCTATAACATGTATCTGGCCAGCCAGGGTCCTCTGAGAATAGTTTTGAAGAATAGTTTTTTATTACAAAACAATTCTGGGACGAAAATATGATTGACGATCACACAGCAGAATAACAATCAAGCAAAATCCTGCTGGTTCAAATGACCAATGCAGTTTGTAAACATGTTAATCAACATTTTAATATATAATTAATAACCCTATGTGTTTGGGTTAACATTTAATTTGGTCCACTGGAGCCAGAGCGTCGACGCAGGGTTGGACGGGGTCAGGTGCGTCTCTGCTTGCCTCCGTGGCAAGTCCCTCTGCTCGACGGACGCTGTGAAGTGGGAGGAACTGGGACCTCATTGGTTTGGGAATTTATCTCAAAGCACCTGGCATAGGAACTGAGAACACCTTTAATCCTCTTACCTCTGAGGGTCTTTTGGAGTCAACTCTTTGACCAGCCCAGGCGGAGACGCTGGATTAGTTCCCGCCGGGTGCTGGGACGGATGGATAAACAACCTGTAGCTTTTCTTCTCAATAGTTCTGTTCCACGTCCAGACACTGTTCGGGCATTGCAGGAATGGGAGACGTCACTAGTCAAAAAGCGTTACTGTCTATGCTCAAAACAGAGCAGCCATTGGACACCCCTAGGTCAAATAAGGTTTTCTGTGCATAGGTCGCCAATTTTTTTATATGGACACACTTTAAACTTTTTGATTTTTCAGGTCAAGTCGTGATTCTGCCAGGCAAGTGGAAATGTTGATCAGATTGTAACTTTGGTTAATATAAAAGTTCAAGGTCACAGGTCGGAGATTAAAGGGGTAGTTCGGAATTTTGGACATAGGGCCTGATTCCCAAGTGAGCATTGGTATTCTATATCACTGGAGACAGTTTTCAACACATTTCATTCATTCCTTCTAGTTGCAGAGTTCGCTCGTGCTAGGCTAGCGCACGGCAACGGGCAATGCTAGCCTGCTATTAAAAACAGTCTTACCCACTCCACAGTACACCCGAGGTAAATCGATTATAACGCCAGACTATAGATTTAAATGTCTGTGTTGATAGAATAATGTTAGAAATAAAACTAACCTTGCATCGCATGAATCATCGAGGGACTACTTTCTCAGCAGAAGCGGGATTTTACTATGCGCTGGTTAGGTTTGTAACCGAATCACGACAGAAGAACGTAAACAGAGAAGCGTGGGACAGAAGCGCAATTGAACGACTAGGCAACATGGTGGTTCAGTGTGCTTTTAGAAATTGTAGAAATAAACGCTACTAATGGGCACCACACAAAGTTTCCACCAATTTCCAGTGCGAGATCCAGAAAGGACTCAACTGTGGCTTGTTGCTGCTGGCTTGGACATCAAAACACCGGCTCGTACATGTACGGTTCGTTGGATACAACAAATTCCTCATAATCGTCTTCAAAAGCAGATGCATCGCTAACTCCTCCAAACGTGTCCATATCTTGTTAATTGAATACGCTAATAGAATTCCTTCGTTCACTGTACTCCGCGTTTGTAGCAATGACAGCGGCAGGTAAAAAAAAACTAGAGCCGGTAACCTAGGTATCAGTCCGCCGCTGCCGTAGCCGACTACCAGGAATATAACACTGCTGCTGAGACCCAGCAATTCCCTCAAAATGCAATGCAATGCAAGGTTGGTTTTATTTCTAACATTATTCTATAAACAGACATTTAAATTTATAGTCTGTCGTTATAATTGATTTACCTCGGGTGTACTGTGGAGTGGGTAACACTGTTTTTAATAGCAGGCTAGCATTGCCCGTTGACGTGCGCTAGCCTAGCACGAGCGAACTCTGCAACTAGAAGGACTGAATGAAATGTGTTGAAAACTGTCTCCAGTGATATAGAATACCAATGCTCACTTGGGAATCAGGCCCTATGTCCAAAATTCCGAACTACCCCTTTAAGTTTAATTTCTTAATTGAAGGTCACTAATGCATTAGCTAATAGGATTACGAGATGACGCTTCATCGATACTCTACCTTACTTAGCCTATTTTCCCAGGGGAATTGGTGCCATGCAGTGGTGTGACTAGGCTGTTTTATTCGGGGCCAAAGCCCCGGATATTATTTAATTAGCCCCGAATATAGTCTTTGGGTAAAAAAATTAAGTAAAAAATAATAATTCAATATTTATTGGTAGATTTACTTGTAACTATGGAATGCATTAATTCAATTCTATATAGGAGTGATGAAATGATTCTAGTCACTAATGGTAGTTAGTTATTTAGAAAGAAACATGGGGATTCCAGGGACATATCAAAATAAAGTAGCATAGTCCTTTAGATAGTCATTCTGGCAAGAGAATAAACAGTTTAAAAACATAACCAGACTGTTTACCACCTCAAATGAATTAACCTATCCTATCTGCAATCAGTTTCCATATATATATATAGATTAGTGCTGTCAAGCGAATTAATCGCATAAATGTCATAGTTATCTCGCGATTGATCACACATTTTTTTCTATTCTAAATATCCCTTGATTTCGTGCTGCTAGCCTTTTAGTGAGTTCAGAGAGTGTTGAGAAGGACAGTAATAAAATATATTTGGTAAGATGGATATTAAAAGAGAGACCCGCATTGAATTTAACTCGGTCCACTTGACATCGGGTAGGTGCATGACAGTGGTAGGCCTACCGTAAAACTTCAATAGCCCAGGCTTTTATTTGTTTCAATCGCTGAACTTTGGAACAAAACTCTTGCTCAGCAAAGATTGGAAATTAATAAATAACATTTATTATTTAAACCAGTATGAATATTCCTACCATACGTAGGCCTATACACATTACCAGGATAACGAACAACGCCTACACACACAATCGGTAATCGGGAGAGTCAGGAGGATTCCCGGTGGGCCGTTAACGTTTCGGGGCTGTCGGGCTGATTACTGCGGGATAACAATAATGCGTTTATAAAAGTTCCTTGCAGCGCCGTCCGGCAGCCTGAGCTGTGCACCCGCAACCTCTCACTCACTCCAACAGCCGCAACAATCACAAACTGTCAACATCGCAACCAAGTCGATTTTGTCGAGAAGGAAGTAACTGAGCGGCCCCTCCCGAAGTGGTACAGCCCAGGTGGGCCTGGAACTGCGATTGGTCGGAAAGACGTAACAGCTAATCACAAGATTGAACTCTCGTTCAGGCTCGAACAGAGTGACACACAAACACACACACACTTTGAAGGAGTTTTTCACCCGCTCCGTATCCTCGCTTGCCCCAACAAGTTTGTGCAGCGTGCTTGTTGTTTTGTTTCCGGTGTAGCTAGATGCGGTATGGTGTTGTAGTTTTTCTAACGTGACTAGTTTCTAGACAGCAGGTGAAAAAACGACAACATTTGTCAAGCCAAAAGAACGTTAATTGCCCGTTAAAAAAAATAACGCTGTTAAAATTGGTTTGCGTTAATGCCGTTAATAACGCGTTAAACTGACAGCACTCATACATTTATATATATATACAGTATATACCGGTATATATATAAGGTCTGTCTCACATTTTACTAACTTGAATGGAACTTTAGATGTTTGGGAATAAGCAGCAGGTAGCTATTTAATGCTATAATAAACTGCATATTTTGTTTATTTAAGTAAAGCATTATGAGAAAATGTGCACGCGCATTATAACAATATCCATTTTCATTTTCCCTCTTGGCTCAGCCCCGGATGTTTATGAAACCTAGAAACGCCCCTGGTGCCATGAATCGCTCACCTCCCTCTTCGTGTTTAGTGCGTGTAGTTACACATTTCTCCCAATAGAGGGCAGCATGAGGCTGAAGCAGATGGTCACAGAAGTAGCGCGACTGCACCTCTTTTGGTAGTTACGATTTATTACAGCCCGAGTATAATCTCATAATGGCCTACCCTTTGAATATAGGTTTTAAATGGCCATTTTAGTACTTAAATAGAAAAAAAAAGATAAAGATATACAGACTCATATAAACATCAAGGGCCGATAATAACAAACTTATGCAGGGCCAATAATTGGTTTTGAATTGAATTAGAAAACACTTTCAGAGAGCACAGATTAGACTGAATACTTTCAGAGCAGTAGTACCAAGAAGTATGAGGGATAACATGTGGCCCCAAACTGCAGAAGGGTGACCGTGGGATGAGAGAGTCCTTAATGTCCTGCAGAATCATGATGACCACATTAAAACCAACCCAAGCAATGACATTAAACCAATGGTTCGTAGCAGCCCAATCGGCTCCGGAGCCCTGGCTCTACATCATTGCTTCACAACCATCTCAGGGCTGGCCCGTTATTATCCCAGCCACACATTCAAGGCACACCAACTCAAAGTTGTAAGGAATAATTATGAAAAACGTCACACACATTATTAATGGTATTAGTAATTTCCACAAAAGGGTGTCAAAAGATAATCATGGATTCAGGCTCGCTCTAATCAGACACACAAATGTTTTCTTTCTCCAAAAATAAAATAAAAAGAATATATATATATATATATATATATATATATATATATATATATATATATACATATATATGAATAAACAATTAAGCAAATCCTAAATAATGCCAATTATATTGTAAATAGGAACTTTTTCTCGTACACAACCGTATGCCTGGTCGGGTGCTTCTGTTCTAGAGGACAGCAGCAAAGCTTCTGACCCTGATGCTGCGATTTTCTGCTAGCTGTGGGCCCTGGTAGCAGAGGAAGACCCCAGCAGGCCCTGGTAGCAGAGGAAGACCCCAGCAGGCCCTGGTAGCAGAGGAAGAGCAGCATGCCCTGGTAGCAGAGGAAGCAGGAGCTGCAGTAGATTCAGGTCCTGATGTTCTGCTAGCTGGTGGCAGACCCCAGCATGCCCTGGTAGCAGAGGAATCTGGAGTTGCAGTAGACCAGGGGCTTGTTGGGACAGGACTGGACCATCTCAGGCTTGTGGGAGCTGAAGGGGCTGGGTCCGCTGGCCAGGACCTTGATCTCCATGTCATGGAGGATACCGAGCGAAGCCTGGAGCTCTGCATCGCTGGGTAGACAACAGACACCAGACACTGAGACAAGGGTCTGGTGGTGGAGTTTGGTATGTTCTGTTTTGTGGAGTAGTGCGTGCTGTTGTATTATTGTGTGTTGTGCTGTTGTATTATGGTGTGTTGTGCTGTTGTATTATGGGCATAGTGGGCACATTTCAAGGGCCCTGGCCAATGGGGGGGGCCCTTGGTATATATATAAATATATTTTATTTATTTTAACATAAAAAAATAAAATGGCCAAGACTTTGGTCATAAAAGGATTTGAATGATTTTGATTTGCAAAATAAATACATCACATTTAAAAAGATAAATAACGTGACGTAACTTCAATGTCATAGTGCTTGGTCAACGGTCAATTTCACAGTGAAAATGAGGAAACGTGTGCTAAGCGGGTCGGCATAGCGTAAACGAAAGATTGAAAAAGACACTAAAGATACGTTAAAGGAAGTAATGAGGTGTTTTTAAAGTCATGATATTAACCTGACAGATTCCATGTTCTGCTGTTAAGACGTGCGGCTGGCACTATGCATGCCCGCAGCCGTGGGGTTAGATAATCTCTCTCTCTCTCTCTCTCTCTCTCTCTCTCTCTCTCTCTCTCTCTCTCTCTCTCTCTCTCTCTCTCTCTCTCTCTCTGTATTATGTATGTATGTATATGTTGTATTATGGTGTGTTGTGCTGTTGTATTATGGTAAGTTGTGTTGCATCATATTGGGGGACTGACCTGAACAGGCTGAAGAAAGTAGGGATGTTGTAATCGCTCAGGAGCAGCAGAGTGGGCATCCAGCCCTCTAGAAGACCAGGGTTGGCATGGAAACCTGGAAACCACCACACAACAGGTAGAAGAGTTGCTTAATAGTGTTGATTAGTCACTGTGGGTCTCGTTGCCAGTGCTTGTATTTATGATGTGTAGTTCTATTTTTGGATAGGTCTGGGTAAGGCAGCAGTCACTTTTAGACAACAACTTTATTAATCCCCGGAGAGGAAATTCCTTTGTTGCAACAGGCCAGCAGCAGTGGAAAACACAGGATAAGATACAATACAGTAACCATACAAAGTACTAATGAAAACAAAAATAGACGCTAAAGTAAATGCCAAAGTAAAGACCAACAGAACAAACACGGCAAACAGAACAGACGGTATAAACAATATCAATTATAATTAATAAAATGGTACCAGTACATCACAGTATATTAAAGTGTATAAGAAGGCACTTTTAATCAAGGGAACTTAGACTTAACATGTCATTTAGCAGGTAGGGGTTAGACGGAGACAAGTCATTGATGAGCAGTTAGGGGTTAGACAGTGAACATAGAGGCAGGTCATTAAGGAGAAGGTAGGGGTTTGACAGTGAATACAGAGACAGGATATTAAGGAGCGGGTTGGGGTTAGACAGTGAATACAGAGACAGGTCATCAAGGAGCGGGTAGGGGTTAGACAGTGAATACAGAGACAGGTCATTAAGGAGCAGGTAGGGGTTAGACAGTGAACATAGAGACAGGTCATTAAGGAGAAGGTAGGGGTTAGACAGTGAATACAGAGACAGGTCATTAAGGAGCAGGTAGGGGTTAGACAGTGAACATAGAGACAGGTCATTAAGGAGAAGGTAGGGGTTAGACAGTGAATACAGAGACAGGTCATTAAGGAGCAGGTAGGGGTTAGACAGTGAATACAGAGACAGGTCATTAAGGAGCAGGTAGGGGTTAAATTTTACTATACCCTTAGAAGGATTATAATTTGTTCGATATGTATTCTATATGAATGAGATGTGCATTGAAAAAAACAGAGTGGAATGGACAAGGGTATTCACAGAGGTGAAAGGATGAGGGAAGCTGGGTGAAGGGTATCTACGAAGGTGAAAGGGTGAGGCTGGGTGAAAGGGTATCCACCAATATGGGCCAAAGGAAATGGTGCTTGAAGACCATGAGCATAGTTGCTCGGCACTCTGTCGTCTGATCTGGCTGAATTCTCTGGTTCTGGATTGTCTCTGTAAGCAGAGGCAGGCCTGGAACCCATGATGACACAAGGTGTATCACCCGGAGAGATTCCAAAAGCCTCTGTACGGGGCGCTCAGGGACAGGTTACCCCCTTTCCCCAAGAGTCTGTACAGCTGTCAGGGCGAGCAGTCAGGCTCTCTGTATATTAAGCTTCCCTGGACGCTTAGCTGCTAGCTGAGACACTGCTGATCTGAGCAGCACTGGCCAGCTCCTCTAGCACTTGGCTAGCCTCCTCCCGGAGCTATTTAAAGCACTGCATGGCTACCTGATCTGCTGCATGCGCCGTGCTGCATTGAATTTCTAGCACATCAGCACCCTTGCCTCAGGGGCTGTTTATGTCATAGATTAATTTGTATAGGATGGTGGTACTACTAATTGATGCAATACACTTGCAGAATTGTATTGTACAATGTACAAAGACAGAATGTAGAGGTGCCCGATATGTTTTACATAAATAACTCAAAATACGTGATAGGACCTACCATAATCCTTCTTGCTTAGGAAGGTTCCTAACTGGCTGAAATGAAACAGAAGTACCTTAATGGCAGTCATGATAAGAGCTGTTTGAATTCCCTTAATGCTAAGGAAAGTTGCCTTTCTGATCTCCTTTAGAATTAGATACACTGGATCATCCTTTACCAAAGGAAAGAGGATAAGGCCTTCCCACAATTGCATGCGACAGGAGCATTTAAAGTGACTCACCATTCATCCATTCACAAAAACAAACGTTCAGCATGACCAACAATTATTTTCATACAATCCGTCAGTAAGGTTTGTGACGATAAATATAGGTGGACAGGTGTGGACACAGGGGGGTGTCTTCAGGGACTATACCTCTGTTACCAGTCAACAACCTCCTCCTCCTCTCTCCGTATACTCAGACATAAGCATTGAAAGAGGTTTGTGAACACCAACAGTTAATCCTTGTTTCAAACCCTGTGGAATTGTTTTAGAGTGAATATGCCTGGGGCTGATTGTCCCGTATTAGCCGGGATGTCCCGTAAGACTCCGATGCAGCCTATGCAGCAGATAATGCCAATGTCCACTTTGGAAGACATCATTCTGTTTACAAGTTATTGAGCAGTTCCAACAACCCATTCTCAAAGCTTATTGCCCAGCTCATATGGTTCCAATCGTCTGCAGGCAACGCCTGCAGTCGGCTGTCAGTGGAATTCGACTGCGTGCATTTTCTGCCTTTGTGTACAATGAATGGTGTGAAATTCTGAGTCATGTTCAAGTCAGCTCTTATGTCAATCTTCAATCTTCTGGAGTCAATCGTCACTGAAGAGGATTTTTGAGGAGGTAGAAAAAGCTGGAGGTGCTGAGATTATCTGTGCTTTTTATTTTTTCTGTCACCACAATGCTTGGTGTTTTTGACCAACTCATAAAAAGCTAGAGGACTCAAGGCTCTGCATCACAGCTGATAAGGAGGGAGGGCCAAGGGGCTTCCCGGTAGAGCGCATACCATTAAGGCTTAGTCCTGATCGCAGCTTCGATCGCAGTTCCTGCCCGTGGTCATTTGCTGCATGTCCTCCCCTCTCTCTCCCATTCCTTCCTGTCTATCTCTCTCTATCATAAAGCATAACAAATGAAAGTTCAAAATATAGAACCTTCAAGAGAAACAGAACAGCTCTTTTGGATAACAGACTGAGTGGCTAATGGACAGACAGTGTCGGTACAAAGGTTCAAGCCACAAATGGAATGGTGAACCTGAGACCGATGGCTGCCATGAGGAGCTCTCCTTCACTGACTTGGAGCAGGTGGTGGCTGCCCTCTGAAATACTGAGACAGAAGTATGGTCCAACTCTAAGAATAGTTGTGTTCTTGTCAGGAGGAAATACCGAAAGCCAGACAGGATACCTCAAAATCCACCAGTGAGAGGTGGGTGTCAGTTTTGTAAAACATTGCCAACTTGATCTACATGTTCAGCATTGTCTCATTTGTCCTCAGCGTTCTCCAATATCTTTGTAGAGCGGATTTCTCTCTTAAATGGTCGGACTTAAGAAACATGCAGCACAGATCTCCTCACCAAAACTCCTGACTCATCTGGGAGGTACTGCCTATGCAAAAAATGCAACATGTAGTACAACATGTACGTCCATAACAGCAGGTTCCTAACTAAGACTGTGCTTAACTACAGTAGGCAGGGTCGTTTCAAGCTATCTGGGGGCCCTATGTAAAATTTTGTTTCGGGGCCCCTATTTTGTGGATGCATGATTGGGGGTTTCCAAACCCTCTAAGTCGGTCCAATGGCATGCATTTAAAATGTAAATTAATACATCTGAGGAATCATGAGGAAGAGAGGCTAGATCTGTGAAAAACATTAAATTCTCCCAAATTCAAGCTAAACAACTCAAGTTGACCACAGCAATTTAAACATACAGAAAGGATAAATGGGAAACACTGGGGCACCCCTACAGCAAGAATTTCTTGAAAAGTTGCAGGATTTACAGAATCTGCATTATAACATCTCACAAATGTGGATAAATGAGACAGATGCTGCATTTTTTTTTATGATTTTTTGAAAATGTTAGGAACAAAATTGTTAAGGAATCAAAAATAAAGGCATTATTGCAACTGATTATTACTGAATACATAAAAATATCTCTTTCCCACAAAAAAAACTGAAAAAAATATTTTGTTTACATTACAGAATGAACATAAATGAACATAAATAATGACAGTAGAATCTATTCTATATAATAGTTCGAATTATGAAAAAAACATAACAAACCAATAATATATATGTTTGTTATATTATATATATGTTTTGGTTAATGTTGAACTATATACATGTAACGCTAATCCCCCTTCATGATAATTTTGGGTCTGTTAATTGTGATTCAGCAGGTTGTGGCTAGTATCCCCTCACTAGCAAAAATCTGTATGACCACAGTCAATAATGTAGTCGTACGATAGCTGCTTGCCGATCTCCTGATTGATGCTGATTATAACGAGTCCACTGAGGCGATCCTGTCCCAGGAATGACCTCCGATAGGTTTTAATGAGCTTTAGTTTGAAAAGCTCCTCTCTGCTGAGGTCACGGTTATAGGGAGAGTGCAGGCATTCCCAGGGCCATGCACAGATCAGTTACAGTTCCTTCAGCTGCTTTTTGTGGATGAAGGAGAGAAGCTCCAGTGCAGTCATGTCACCGAAGGCGGGCTTGGCAAGTTGCTGATTTCAAGAGCCAGTTCCTTTCAATCAATGTCATCTTCGTCTCCAGTGCTGAAATTGCTGCATTGATCGTCGCAATTTCTAGCCTCCTCATGGCCCCTCAGATAGGTTTCATAGGCAAAGTGTTTCCTTGTGCTTCTCAACCTCTTCTACTTAAGCCTCCACATTAATCTCCTCACATACTTCTTTAGCAGAGTCCTGAGCTGCAGCAAAGCCTGTGTCTCTATATCTTGTCAGTGAGGTTCTTTACCTTCATGATGAGGTCAACTGCCACATCAAGCAGCATTGGGGCAGACTACAGGAGCATGCTCCCATGGTTTATTTGGTTGAGGAAATCATACCATACCACTGTGCAATGTTGAAGCGGTATGACCCAACCTCCTCTGCCAAAGCTTGGCCTTCATCCTTGGTCAGGGTCAGGGCATTTGCTGCTTTGTCCCTGACCTCCAGCATTGCCTCCCTCATGTTAGGGCCCTGGTACCACACAGCCTCTATGCTGTTGACACGGATCTCCCACCATGTTTCACTCTAGGATTTCAGTGTCAGAGTCACATGGTCCACAAGATTGCCCAAGATATAAGATTCTGTATATTGCCAAACTGGCTGATGGCACTGCGGATACTTTTGCTGTATCAGCCACCACCAGGTTCAATGTATGTTCCCCACATGGAACATAAAATGTGCAAGGATTTTTCTCCAGCAGCCTTCCTTGAACACCTTGGTTCCTCATAACTCAAAAAAGTTAATTTAGTCTAACTTGATAATTTAACTTGTATGTTCATGTAAACAGACATTTGTTTGTACCTGACATGTTTCCACTACTTCCTGCAGTCTTCTTCAGAAGTAATAATATACAGCTCCTCAAGCCGGTTCAGAATAAAATATGATACTGTAAACCAAGACCTGCTGTTTGGGAAGCCAGACGAAATACTAGAAAGTGTTCTTTGATTTCCAGATTGAATTTCTTTCTTAGATTAAAAACCTAAAATGTCAGCCTCGAAAATTCTTACTACTGCCCTATAGGACATATTGTGTGTTTGAGGTGCTTCATACACCACCCGCAAAAGTTGCTCTGACATAATTTCCTGGCTTGTAGCACTAATAGCGTTCATGTTTGTCTTTGTGAATCATTTGCTGGTCATTGTTATTGTTAGCTACATTAGCCTTGTATTGCACGCACAGCAAGGCCGTGCAATGCATAAATTGGTGACCCGTATTAAAGCAACAATGTAATCAAGTGTGTAAGAGAATTTAAAAACAAACCCTATAATTACCAACGTGGTACAAATGCAACAGTCTCTTTATGGACGCAGCCATCTACAGGGCTCTCAAGTTTTGAACTGAGGTCAGAGTGAGATTTTGTCAGCGGGGGGTATATTAACATGTGACTGCATACAAATGTGTCCACAGACATGGTGACTATAAAACAATAATGGTAAAAAGGTAAATACAAAACATGGCGGTAACTAAGCAAGTCAAACCGTCCAATCTGAAGGCTCTACTTAACCACTCCACCTACTCACTTCCACCAATGCAAAGCGAACAGAACTGAGTAGGGGAGGGCGTAGCCTAACTAGTTTGTGAATGACCCAGAGAAACGCAACGCAAATTCAATGTGAAAGTGTGAAAAATCCCGGACGATTTTGAAATTCCGCCACACATTTTTTTAGAAGTGTCTCAAAAAGAGGGTATGTCCGGGCAAAAGAGGACGTCTGGTTACCCTACTTACGGGAAACCCATTTAATTCTTGCCTGTTCTACGCTTAAAGGGACACTGTGTGAAAATTACTCCCATCTAGTGGTACAATTGTATATTGCATTCAAACTAATAATGCTCGCTTGTTCAAAAACTACGGTGGGCAGTATGTGCCAAGAAGCTGTGTAATGACATCCAATACTACCTCATCGAGGCATTCGAGTGATGATGAGGTTCGTTATTTAAAACAAATTTCAAACTGCATTGAATCATTAGTGTAAGCTAATGATGTATGAGTAATTATTCCTCGAGCAAGATAGTGAATTATTTCAGTCATCATTCACTCTGGCTCAGAGTGAAAACGTGTTTGCATTTCCTGTACCACGTAGTGCTTTTTGTCCCTCTCGGCAGTTCATAGACCGGACGAACATGGAAGCCTCCATGAATCTTACCTGTCCTATGTAACTACATAATTATTCTTCGCTCAGGAGGATAAGTGAGATTTTTGGCAGAGATAATTTTACACCAATGAGGACTTATTTATGAATGAATACGTTGATTTGAGGTAATAAATGACTTAAAATATTACACATTGTCCCTTTAAAAAGCGGCCCAAATTAATGGGATCTATTCTGGTAAGAAATACGCGTGAGAATTTCTGCGTAAGAAATACGAAGTGTGGCGTGTGAGCGTGTGCATTGGTTGAATTGCGTGTGTCTCACGCCGAATGCGTGAGACTTGAGGGCCCTGCATCTATGTTTACCGAGTCGTACGGTCAACCTCACTGTACTTGGTTGACTCTCAGAACCCAAGTGGGACTGACAAAAAAGGGGGCATTCCTCTGTGAAATGCCGCAAGAAAGCTGGGAGATTTCCCACTTTGCAACTTGTGGTACACGAGGCATCTCGGACACACCATTAGCCATTGTACAACTGAAAACAAAATGTTAACCTTTTTTTTTTTTTTTTTTGTTAAATATGATAAAAACGACACAAATACTGATCTTAATGTGGCTTAATTACCTTAAAGAAAGTCAGGTTGAGTTGAAGTTTATACCATTCACACGGCATCATAAGGACATGCTATGATGAGAATAGCAAGTCTCAAGGAATTTGCAAAATATTTAAAAAAAATCTGAAGAGGTGAAATTTAGGCGAAAACAAGAGATTAATGAGGCTGGATGAAAGGGATGAAAGAATGAGGCAATTTCCCAGTTTGAAAATGAATTGAACCAAATGGGCTTAATGTATCTTAATGTGTCTTAATGTATCTTAATGTGGCTTAATGGCCTTTAACTGATTCAAAGAAATCAGAAAATAATCTCAAGGACATCTGACTCTACAGCCTCCAAAAGGAAAACAGATAATTAATAAACACTTCAGAAATCAAATAAATAGTTAATTGCATCGGAACAAGCCAAAATAACAACTTAATTGAGTAAAGGATCTAAAGCCAAGTCAGATTGAGATGGAATTCCTACCATTCTCACTGCACCATGAGGACATGCTCTGAGGAGACGGTGTGAAGTCAATCTCAATCTGACTTCGCTTCTTTAATCCATTATTATTTTTTTCACTGGTGGGGAACATAAAAACGTGATTCTTTACTTATTAGGTCACCCAACCCATAAAACCACCTCATTAACCAGATCAAAGTTCAAAATGTCAACCAGGTCTAAGTTCAAATTCTCATGAATCATAGGTCAGTGACTCTGGACAGAAGGTGGTAAACCCTCATGTGGTTCAATCCTGACACAAGGTTTCTTCTCTCCTACCATCCCAGCCTATGTCTGAGGCCTGGTAGCCCTGAATCAATACCACCCAGTCTGTATCCAGTGATCCGCTCATGTTTAGAAACGCTGTCTGTCAGAGGCTACTGACTACTACACGGCCACCAGACAGGAAGCGGATGTTGTAAACCGGCCCCTCCTCGGGGCCGGTTTACAACATCCGTTTCCTGTCAGTTTGCGTTTTGCGGTCTACCTGTCCTCTACCTCGAGCGAGATTCCCTTACTCATCCCTACCTTCGCCTTAAGGAGGACACGTATCTGGAGACCTCCTCGGAAACAGAGCGCCGCATGGAACAAGAAGTGCCCAGATCTGGTGGACTTGTTTACCAGCATGGATCAGCTTGCCCCATGCTGCTGATTAGCATCAATATCAGGGTAGCCGGGTGAGTCTACGTACCGGGGTGGAAGCCGACCACCAGGTCCGGTCTGGCCGCCTTCTCCGTCTCCACCAGCTCCTCCCAGAAGTTGTGGTAGAGGCCCTTGTAGGCGCTGATGTAGACCCTCTCCTCGGGGCCGATCGCCTTGAGGGGGGGCCTGATGACGGGGCCGTCCACCAGCTCCGGCCCCACCAGCACCACCTCCACCCCCTGGTGTCCGGGGAAGGCGCGGTTCAACTCGTCGTAGTCCGTCAGACGGGCCCCCATGGACTCGTTCAGAGAGGCCCCCGCCAGGTGGATGGTCAGGGGCTTGTCGCGGGGGTCCAGGCCGAAGCGCTGCAGGGCGGCCACCACGGTCAGCACCCGGGAGAGGAACTCGCTCTGGACGCGCCACACCGCATCTCGCAGGTCGGCGGCTTCGGGCCGCGGCCGCTCCACGTTGCTCCACAGGGTGTCCATGTTGGGGGAGATGAGGACGCCGTCCAGGGCCGCGTCGAAGCCCCCCTGCAGGGCCAGCCAGGCCTCCCAGCTCCCCACCTCGGCCGCCGGCCGGCTCCACTGCGGCTCCGTGGGGACGGGGAGGTCTCCTGGGGAGACAAAGGCTCGGGGCTCACAACATGTCTGGTTTAAGATAAATGTTTATAGATACAGATATGTGGATTAATATAAAGATGTATATATATATATATGTTATATACACATATATATCTAAATAGATTTGGGTGTATATATAAAGATATATATGTATATATACACATATATCTATAGAGATATTTGATTGTTTGTCTAATCAAGGTTGCCTCGATTAGACTGCAACTATTTGGCATTGAACCCAGAACCTCTCAGCTTGGAATCCAACTCCCTACCTACCCACTACCATCCGCTGAGAGTCGAGGGTCAGAGGTGAGGGTCAGGTCAGAGGGGAGGGTCAGGTCAGAGGTGAGGGTCAGGTCAGAGGTCAGAGGTGAGGGTCAGGTCAGAGGGGGAGGGTCAGGTCAGAGGGGAGGGTCAGGTCAGAGGGGAGTGTGAACTCACCAGTGAACATCAACCACTCCACCAGGCGGTCGATAGCCACCAGGCGAAGCCTCTTGCAGGCCTTCTTGTGGTCAGGCCAGTCCGCCATCTGACACGGCTTGCTGCAGTAGTACACATTCAGACACCTGGGAGGGGAAGGGAGGGGAGAGAAGGAGACCGAGAGGTAGAGATAGGAAGGGGGAGGGAGGGAGCGGGAGGAAGAGAAAGGCCAAGAGAAAAAGCTAGTCAGATCTCTACCAAAAGCATTGTCTTTTTTGGCATAAGGAGAGCCTTCTATGAGGTCCGACTAGAATCTGCTAATATAAAGGGTCATCTGCTGGTCTGCAGATGAACTCTGAGCACCCAAACCACTCAACCGCATCCACCGGTTAAGGGCAGTGACTCACCGCTTTCAAAGTAAGAGCCAATTGGCAAAAGAGACGAGCCCCATGAGTGAGCTGGCTGCCGCGCGACCTGTGAGTGGCTGCTGAGGCGCGGAGCTTCTGTGCTGCTAATCACATGCCGCCGCTGGAAGTGGCGGCATGTGATTAGTGGCAGCACAGAACGTGGAGCGTTCTGTGCTGCACCGTGCCAAGATACAAATAGAGGATCACGCCATCGCCCTCTGCCTTCCTGTGTGACCTTCTCAGCTAGTGATGCACCACTCATCACCTGCTCTCTCCTCACCTGCTCACCATACATGAAGAGGGGGAAATGAACCAAACATGGTACATGGTATGGGGTGCATGGCTGACTATCTGTAGGTGTGTGTGTGTGTGTGGTTCTACGAGGGATGCATGGTGTACCCATCTATATAGGATGATATGTGGTCATAGACCACAAAGTGTGTATTAGTAACTCTATCCAGGGGTATGTTGGGGGAAAGCCCTGGTCTTTGGCTCCAGGTTTTAGGAAAGGGGTTCCGAAAATGTTTAATGCCGTGACACATTATCTACCACAAATAGTGAGCTATTAATAGTGATAATAAATACGATTTATATAGCGCTTTTCCAGGATTCAAAGTCGCTTGTAAAACATATTCTATTTAAGTGGTGCATTAATAAAGTATCTCCCTTTCTCGCTCCATCAATGCAGTTCCGGTTCTGGTTGTGCTTCTATTTAAAAACAATGAAGAGGAAAGATAAGGTAGGTAGGATTTGGGACACTGCTCCAGATAGAGCGATGTTGGGGATGGAAACCTGGCTAGTATATCCATGAGAGAGCTGGCCGGGACGCTGTCCAACACTCGCATGCTGTTGTTTTTACTGAGGCTCCAAGGACATGGCGCCTTTTCAAACAGATGCCATGACATTAACAGCAAACAGGTGACATTTATCCTAAGAGAATGCTGGACAAGAGGAGACCGGCAGGCAAAGCCCACCGTCAAGGGGATGGTTCCTACTGATGCAGGCTGGCCCTCATCAACTGTTTCTTACTTACTCAATTGGAGAACAAAATAGAGAAAAAATCATGATGTCAGGTTCCTAACATGTGAATAAGAATGTACTGCTTAACATGCACATGTGATGAAAAGTTCCTGCTCAGGTGGGACACATCTTCCCAAGTGTAGGAACTCCTGGTCTAGAAGTCAGGGTGTTGCCCAGCCAAAAGGTTTGGAGTCTACCTATCCTTTACCTCAAGCGAGATTCCCTCACTCATCCCTACCTTCGCCCTAAACAGGACACGTATCTGACAACAAACCACATTTAGCGATTTACTTTAGATAGAATTTCAAGAGTCAATAGTAAAGTTCTCAACACTATTCCCCAGCAACACTACCCATGTCGTGGAGGATAAACCGGCCCCATCCCGTGGACTTACTTCCCACAGCGTTTGAGGGTCTCTGCTCCAGACAGGTTGTGGGGCAGTTTGCTGCATCTGGTGCAGAACTTAAAGGTCTCCTCCATCTTCTGGAACATCTCCTTGTAGTTCTTGAAGGAGATTATTTTGGACTTCCCCTCAACAGCTTCCCTGCAGGCAGCCAAAAAGACATATTGAATGCTGCATCAGTAGAGTGTGTGTAATTGATCACAAAAGCAGTACTTTGTATCTTGAGGGAGGAAAAACTGAGCTCTTCAAGTCCATAGAGCAGATGTTATCGTTATTCATCAAGTGTTTTGTTTATCAAGACAATCATTCAACACATTATTGCAGCTTTACATGTTTTTGAAGCGTGAATGCAATCAATAAAGATAAGGCAGACGAAAAACATTATGAAATTCTCCTCAAATAATCTACATGGAGGTCGTAGACACACAATAAGTGACACAAACAGTGATTTTATGTGGGGGCACAGAATGACTTCGGAGTGGGATAGAGACTGGTCTATAGATCTGTATGAATCAGGGCATTAAGGTTCACTAAAATTAGTAGAAAATATACTCTAAATCTAGCCCCACAGGAAGTGATGTAATCAGGTGACTTAGGGGTCAGGGACACAGCTTCTCGCTCCGAACAGCAACCAGGGCGGGCTCACTTTGGCCCGACCCCGGAGAAGGTCCCTCTGCAGTGCGGTGTGGTACGGCGCGTTTCAACTGCTGGTGGAAATGTAAATCAGAGCAGCGGCACAGACCGGCTCGGTACAGCCAGAGGGTTAAATGGGCCCCGCTCAAGAGGGGCTCTGTCAAACAACCGGCCCCAAACCTTCTTTCTGCAAGCACTAGAATTACAAATCTGGGATATTGATTCCTGGGACCCAGGGGAATGTGTGTATGAATCTTTGCAGCTCTCCTCATCTTGAAAGGGTATAAAAAGGTGTTTGACCTCCGACCTTAGAGTAGAGGAATAACACAGCGTCGGTTTCAACTTCCCCCACCGTGGGATGGAGTAGAAACTTGGGCCTTAAGGCGTGTTAAGACAGCCGGCCTGAGGACGTCTTGTTTATATACGGGTCTGGAGGGGCCACGCCCCTTATGAGGACTAAAAACGTTCCTGTGCATTTCGCTAAGGGTTAGTTTTTTATAGGATAAAGGTCTGTTTCTCAGATATGCACGTTGGATCGGTCGAGTGGAGGGTTTGATTGTTAAGATCCTGTATTCGTCAGATCTAGGTGCTCTTATTGGTCTATTTTGAAAAGATGATCAAAGTCAGTGGGCTCTGATATTGTACCTGTACTCTCCATAGTCTTTCATGTTGAGCTGGTCCAGGAGGACCCCTCCCAGCCCGGGAACGTTGGATTCCAGTGCATTAAATCCCATCTGGTTAGAGAAGACGCTGCCATGAGCTGAGTTCTGCGATGCCATTTTGGGTGGTTTCTGTATTTCGACTGTCAAAGAAAAAAGATAATTGAGTGGTTGTTGTTTTTTTAACCTCAAAGGTTTTTCCTAATCTGACACAACTCAAAGAACATAGAAGTAAGATATATATGGTTCCCTGGACCCCTTGAATACAATAATTATCATAACTTCATTAGTAGTTCATACAGATTAATTTTAAAAT
>NC_082399.1:15575626-15801626 GCF_031168955.1 Gadus macrocephalus
CACGGCCCTGAACACAGACACACACACGGTCACACAACATAGATATATGGACAGCTACACAGGGAACAGACAGACGGCTAGACAGACAGACAGACAGACAGACAGACAGACAGACAGACAGACAGACAGACAGACAGACAGACAGACGGACGGACGGACGGCTGGACAGACAGACAGACAGACAGAGAACAGACAGACAGACAGACAGACAGACAGACAGACAGACAGACAGACAGACAGACAGACAGAGAACAGACAGACAGACAGAGAACAGACAGACAGACGGATGGACAGCCTGAGAGACAGCCTGAGAGACAGACAGAGAGACAGACAGACGGACAGACAGACAGACAGACAGGGAACAGGCAGACAGACGGTGTGCGTGGGCTCGTACCTCGTGTCTCTCCCCCTTGTTCTCGGTGAGCAGGATGATGGCGTCGGCCAGGGTGGTGGGCGTCACCTCCACCTGCTCAACCATCACCTGCCGGGAGCTGTACACCGCCAGGATGTGAGCCGGGTAGTCCTGGCCCCGCCACGCCCCCCCGCCCCCACTGCCGCTGCTCGCTGTGGGGCTGGACACTGCGCACACACACACGCACACACACACACATGAATATACACATTTTTATACAGACACACAAAAACATATATACCCAAGCACACACACACACATTTCCTAAGAACGCAATATTTAACAAATACACAAACGCACCAGATAAGCAATACACACACGTGTGTCTGTACACACAAACACACAAAAGTATAGTCGTACACATAAAGCACACACACACACACGCAAACTCTACATACAAATCTCCATACAAGCATACAAGAGGATAGATATAACCATGTATATTGTTTTGTGCAGCAGTACATGTGACAATATGCCCATATCTGGGTGTGGGCGGGGCCTCACCAGGAGTGGGTGGTCCTATAGAAGCATTCATCTGCCAGTGGTTGAAGGCGCAGCAGACCACGGCGTACTCCCCAGGCTCCAGCATCACGTCGCAGCCCACAAACTTCTTGACCGCTCGCTTGCTGTGGGCTAGCAGGCGGCCTAGCGTTAGCCTGTTGGCGCCGCCGAACGAGGCGCGGAACACCATGATGCACAGGTCCAGCAGGTGGCTGTCTGCTGTGTCCGAGCGCCTGGGGGGGGGGGGGGGGGGGGGGAGGGCTGGGTTAGCACGCTATGTAGCCGCTAAAGTAGCATCTGGGAGCAGGCAACGTAGCGGCTAGTTAAACTGACGATGCACATGCTAGCTGAGCAGCTAGTTCAGCTGCTAGGCAGACTCAGAGGAATGACTTAATGGTAACCGGGACAGGTGCTCTGCATGAATAAGACAAATCAATGAAGTACTTAAAATAAATACAAGCTTACGAAGTAATTCATTATCAAAATATGAATTAAATAAATGATGTGGGCTATATATTCAGAAAGATGGAATGTAGGAGACTTGGACCCCTGTGGCTCCCCCCACCCCCCCCTCCCCGTTGGTCCAGCCCTGATCACCTTAAACTGGTCTCCAAGTCTCCATCCACATCCTTAACAGAACTAGTGCGCTTACCCCCGGACTCAAGACTAACCTGTTCAGAGTTCACCTGGACTCTGCTCAGCCTCCCCCATCCCACACACTTATTGTATGTTGTTCCCCCTGGCACTTAAACAATAGTACTTAGCATTGTGTAGCATCTAATCCTAGCTATCTTTGTTGTATACGGGAAATGGGATAACCTTTCCCCGATTGTCAGCGCTTTGCCCCCTCTGTGAATATCTTTAGTGTACCAACAGCGATATATTGTTGTCTCTTCTTCTTCGGACAAATGTACTTATTGTAAGTCGCTTTGGATCAAAGTGTCTGCTAAATGCCCTGGATGTAAAACGTAATGCAAACGGATGTTGAATGTGCTCCAGTCTGGAGGTGTGGGGGGGGTCACCTGCTGCCCTCCTGGAACAGGGCCAGCTCCAGGGCGGTCCTCTCCAGCACGGTGAGGGCGGTGACGGTGATGGGCCCGCTGGCCCGGCTGGGGAAGCAGCCCTGCAGCCGCACCTCCTGCCAGTCCGAGTGGATCTTGCAGATGTCCACCGAGTCAAAGAACCTGCGGCGGGAAAACAACAGGGCTCGCGTTGACGTTCACATGGAGGACTCACATGTGGACCTGTGTTATCCTAAAGCCACTCCCAGGTCAGGCTGAGGAGCCTCAGAACATACCGTCTAAAAGACGCGTCATCACGTCTGGTCTTTTTTTCACAAGAGAAAGACAGAGAAGACAGAGGGACAGAGAGAGAGACAGAGAGACAGAGAGACAGAGAGAGAGAGAGAGAGAGAGAGAGAGGGAGCGGGAGAATGAAAGACAGAGAGTGGGAGACAGAGAGATATATTCAAGGCAACATGGTCTACTACACTACCAGGGGTCTTAGAACATCTCAAACCCAAAAGACCGTCACAGATTAGTGTCAGTCTCCTTGACAACAGATTCCTCAACAACAAAGCACCTCAAGAACAAGCCTCCCTGACAACAAGCCTTCTTCATAACCCATTTACTAAAGCTTTAGACAGAGAGAGAGACAAGCCCAGTGACAGTCAGACAGACAAGCGTATAGGCAGAGAGATAGAGAGACGGACAGGCTGACAGAAACATACACAGACAGACAAACATGCAGAGAAAGACACACACACAAAAACACGTGACCAGACAGACGGGTAGACCTACTTAATGAAGTCAGAGTACTCCATCCAGAACACTCCCTCGCTGCTGCCGTGAGCCATCAGCTCGCTTCGAAGGTGCTGCGGCCAATCAGACCACTCGTCCGACCAGCTCCCGTTCCACGAGAACCGCCCCCATGGGTTACGTAACCGTAGCAACCTGCAAGAGCCAGAGAGATGGAGAGAAGGGGGGCAAGGGGGAGAGAGACGAGGGATGGAAGAAGGAGTCAGGAAGGAAGAAAGCACGTGGTCAGGTGTTTTAAAATAACAAAGTAGTCCAAGTGACGCATTGTGTGCACGTCCAACGTGCTGAAGTAATGTTTACTCTAATCATTCTTTATCAAATGTGTTGATGCAATGTTTACTCTAAGATTTTTCTATCAAATGTGTTGATGTAATGATCAACTTTAATCATTCTTTATCAAATGTGTTGATGTAATGTCCAAGTCTTATCAACATTAATCAAATGCCGGCATTTCTTAATAGTGTAATGTATAACTTTATAAAACACACTAAACAATCCAGACACCAAGATGATGGCCAGGTCATGTGACCTGCATGTGTGTGTGGGGGACGGGGGGACGGGCGGTCACCTGTATCCCTGGACGTCCCGGACGTCCAAGATGGAGTAGGCGTGTCGCGGGCGCAGGCCCTTGGACTCGTAGACGACATCGTCCACCTTCATGTTGCCCCCGCCGCACGACGCGCCCATCAGGAACCTGACACACACACACACACACACACACACACACACACACACACACACACACACACACACACACACACACACACACACACACACACACACACACACACACACACACACACACACACACTGTTTAATGGTTGGAACATAACTTGATCACTTTAGGAAAGCACGAGGGGAGTGATAGAAGGGAACGGGAATAGGTCAGCATCTCCGTGCGTCGTAATGCATATTAAAGCATCCGAGTGCGTCTCAGTGAGTCTAATTTAGACGACTTCAAGTTTGGGATCGTGTCTTTCCTGCTGGAGCTATTTACTCGAGGGAAAAAGGCCCTTTCTTTCGTTTTTATTTTAGCACAAGTCTGTTTCAGCTTCCACCATTGTACACATATTGAAAGTCAGCGTAAGCTGCATTTTTTATCCAGTCTGTGTGTCCACACGGTAGCACCTCTGGCCACAGCGTATTACCTGCTTCTGACCGTGGTACAGCTTCCGTGATACACTTCCAGACAGTGAATCCTGTTGGATTCTGTTTAAGTTGGGTTACTTTGTAATGCCCCTAATGTGTAGAAATATTGACCAAACGATGGCTCTATTGTGGAGTATCTGTTGAATATCAAAGATCTTTCTTACAAGCGAAAAAACATGATCAAACTATATGAAGTGCTATTGAGATGTGTTGTTACTGAATCCACCATCACAGGAGGGAGGTGCTCTACATTACGCTGAGGTTCATAACTGGAACACTGTTGCCCGGGGAAACGTCTAGCGGCCAGCAACTGGGCGCTGGCTACAGACCTGTTTCAGTCCACCATATGGAACAGAGAAGAACTAACGGCTGATTAATAATACGTGGGGCCTCAAAATCGTTACCAAAATACTTCAACATAATATGATATATAATTATCGGATCATTTATATGACACTAAAATATGTATGGAATTTTGTGGTTTGCTTGAGGAGTCATCGTTTACTCGAGTACAGTTGGCACCACTCATTTACTCTATTCAATAAATAGAACTAGGAAGGCCGTCAGCCATCGGTGAGTGACAGCCGTCCGCCATCGGTGAGTGACAGCCGTCCGTCATCTGTGACTGACAGCCCTCCGTCATCTGTGACCGACAGCCCTCCGTCATCTGTGACCGACAGCCCTCCGTCATCTGTGAGTGACAGCCGTCAGCCATCGGTGAGTGACAGCCGTCCGCCATCGGTGAGTGACAGCCGTCCGCCATCGGTGAGTGACAGCCGTCCGTCATCTGTGACTGACAGCCGTCCGCCATCGGTGACTGACAGCCGTCCGCCATCGGTGACTGACAGCCGTCCGTCATCTGTGAGTGACAGCCCTCCATCATCTGTGAGTGACATGCTGTGACCCCCGTATAACGGCCAGCCCCTTCGTGATCGGCATGCCTTCTATTCAATTTGTATCGGACACGTCCTCACGTGGCATTGAAAGGGCGGGACAGAAGTTGAATCCTATCTTTATGCAAATTATAGCATTCGGCCAGGTGATTGGACAATTGACATTCGGAGTTCTATCGGAACCAACAGACTCCTGTTGATCTTAAGCAGTGCCACCGACCACCTGGTGAACTCCCACAAGCAGCCACCAGAGGGCCGTGAGTCACGCCACACCCTGTGAGACTTTATCTGGTCGGACCGGGCCTGAGACCACTGACATTTAAGACCGCTCTCCACTAATTTCTGACCAATCAGGGCCCCCTCCCGGATTGGTCAGGGGGAGCCAGCTCGGCAGTCATTCACATGCAGGCACACCGCGTTAGCACAGCTCCACCACAGGGGCACGATGCAACACGGAGGGAGGGAGACGTTCTGATCGCTCTCTCTTCAACTGATCCCACCTACAGCGTCTTTAAGGGGCTCAAAGTCAGTCGACAAGGTTCAAACTCAAGTCTGTCTCAGGTCAAGCCTGCCCCCTCACCCAGCCTCCTTGGAGCTCAGCATTTTGGCCCAGATGAGGTCTGTGTCGATGGCCTCCTCGCGGGGGTTGGTGGAGCTGACCTGCAGCATGAGGGAGTCGCAGGGGGCCCCGGTCAGCGTGGCCAGGCCCTCGATGGCCCGCCCCGCCTGCAGGGCGTAGTACGACCCGTGGAGCTTGGCCAGCGCCTTCTCGATCAGAGCCACCCACAGCTGCTTCCTCTGGGCCTGCGGAGGACACAGCCGTCACTCCACTGGTCGGGCGTACCGGTGGAACCGGTTATACTGGGGTGCCGCCGCGTGCCGCCCCTCCTACCTGAGAGAAGAGCAGGTAGCCGTAGTCGTCGCAGGGCAGCATGTCGTCCACCAGGACCGTGGTCCAGGTGCCGTCCTTGCACAGCCTCACCTGGTAGGCCCCCTGCGGACACAGGCTGCGCGTGATCATGACCCGCTCCACCAGCTCGGGACGCTCCGCCAGCACCGCCAGGGCACTCAGGAACCTGGAGGGAGGGGGGGCAGAGAGGAGGGAGAGCTTACACACACACACGGACATCCAGAGAGGACGGAGAGCTTACACACACACACACACACACACACATAAGGACATGCAGAGAGGACGGAGAGCTTACACACACATATACGGACATCCAGAGAGGACGTAGGGGGAGGAAGGAGAAGAAGGGGGGAGAGAGAGAACGGGTGAGGGAGAGAGAGGGAGGGGGGAGAGAGAGAACGGGTGAGGGAGAGAGAGGGAGGGGGGAGATAGGGAACGGGTGAGGGAGAGAGAGGGAGGGGGGAGAGAGAGAACGGGTGAGGGAGAGAGAGGGAGGGGGGAGATAGCGAACGGGTGAGGGAGAGAGAGGGAGGGGGGAGATAGGGAACGGGTGAGGGAGAGGGGAGATAGGGAACGGGTGAGGGAGAGAGGGAGGGGGAAGAGGAGTGATCTACCTCGCCCACCTCCTCCCTATCTATACACCCCAATGGGCTCCTCGCTCCCCCCCACCAGGTGAGAACACTGCGGAGGGCCCTCTGGGGGAGGGGCCCTCTTGGGGAGGGGCCCTGTAGTGCAGGGGCCTGAAGGGCGATGGACCTATCTCCCTGACCCCATTCACACAAGACCCCTCCGGCCCCCCGAGGCACAGCTCAAAGCCGCGTCTCGTTGAAGTGTGTGTCCTCACCAGCAGTTTCCCAGCAGGCCTTGTAGGATGTCGGAGGGGCGGGGCGTCCGGAACACAGACCACTTCACTCCTCTGTCCTTGAAGTTGCTGCAGTTGATCTCGTGGGGGCGGAGCCACTTTTTGATTCGCTGCTGGACGCTGTCACTCTCAGGGAAGCCCACTGAGCTCGGACCGGGGGGGAAGCTGTCGTCCACAAAGTTCACCACGTTCTGGTGGAGAGACAGAGGGACGATATGAATATGGAGGACACACACACACACACACACACACACACACACACACACACACACACACACACACACACACACACACACACACACACACACACACACACACACACACACACACACACACACACACACACACACACAGGGAGCATGCTAGCAGTTAGCCAGCCCAGCTGTGAGGATCCAGTCAGTCCCTGGGCCTCATCACACTGCGCCTCAGTGCCCCTGGCACCGGGAGCCAACATGGCCGCCGCTGGCCTGGGCAGATCCACTAAAGAGGGCATTTAAGGGATCAAGATACGCTATCCGACACCCAGAGCTGCCCTGGAACCGCCTGGAGCAGAACCACCAGGCCCTGGTCCGGGTGTCGGACTGGACCCGGTCCAGGACAGCGAGGGGAGGCAGATTGATCATTGTACCCATGAATAAATAAACAGGACCCCTGTATGAAGGAACCTAATCCTGTGTCCTTGGCACACACAGTGCTACCAGTGCCAGGCTAACAGGACTCCAGACTACACACTGGCTAGCCATTGCTGGGTGGTGCTCTGGGACTTAAGTCCCCTGGAGCCAAATGGACCACTACGTTTGGAATAGATTGGGAAGAGCTCAAGCTCTGTTCATCTCTACAGACCTCCCTGCTATTTGCTCTCCATTCATTTCTCTATGTCTTGCCATTTCTCTCTTTATAGTCTTAACAAATGGCTCTCTATCTCTCTCTCTCTCTCTCTCTCTCCAGTCTGTCCGAATGTCTCTCTCCCGCTCTCTCTCGCTGGAAGAAGTCGATGCCGGTTGTCTTCGCTACAGCAGGGAAGATAATTGCTGCAGCTCTCAGGCTAAAAATACAGCAGCCTCAAGTTCACCTCACACACACACACACACACACACACACACACACACACACACACACACACACACACACACACACACACACACACACACACACACACACACACACACACACACACACACACACACACACACACGATGGGGTGCTACCCTGCGGGTGTGTTTATGAGGAGGAGGAAAGAGGGGTCTCTCTCTCTCTCTCTCTCTCTCTCTCCCACCCAGCCTAGATATTGATAAGCGATGCTGGGGGATCATCCAGGTTCATCGCTCGTCGTATATTGTAAACGCACCGTGAATTCTAATCCATATGATGAGTACTATAAAGCGCCATACCGTCAGTAATGGATTATGGAGGTGAAGGAGCGTCTATAGATCTACAAACTTAGCATTTTACAATACTTCTGCAATAGGAAGGAGCAGTGTAGTGTTTGAATGCATATAATTCCATATGTGTATATATATATATACATACACAAATTATAAATTACATAGGACAACATCATCTTTCCTATCCTTACCATCCTGGGATCAAATCTCCCTGTCATGTTCTGAGAACCAATCAGGGGTCAGCAGTAGACGACGGGGAATGGCTGTGTAGAGTAACTTGAGAACGACGCCACAGAAACACCGCCACTAATACTGATCTGCTAATATGAAGGATGCCATCTATCTTCCAGCCGAGCGGCAGAGAGTGACAGACCACTGGGTTGCCAAGGGCAACAGTAGAACCGTCGCCAAACTGCCGAGAGTCAGGCCAATGAGAAGCTCGAACAAGACAGGGTGACCTCCCTGACCCCGCCCCCGTGGGTCTCCTCGTGGGTCAAAGGTCCTCACAGAGATCACTGGATCAATCTATAGCTACATATAAGCCTTTCATTAACGCCGTCTCTCTTTAGCCTTCAAACTGCTGAGAGAGAGTTCATCGTTTTTGACCTGAATTATAATCATTAGACTATTATTTTTTTAAGCTGCACTTAATGAAAGTTTTTCCTTCGGATCGGATGAGATGTCATCAGGTGGGGCCGAGGCAGTGAGGTGGGGAGTCTACACAGGGTCATCTTCAGCTGAGGACGCCGTCTACACCACCGACCGCTGCTCCTCCTGTGCGTGGGACATGCTCTCCCTATGGGTTCACCTTCCTGCTCTCAAAACAACTCGCCGGCTAAGAGAAGCTCCAGCTGGGGATTACGGCTAACACAGGCTATGCTAACTAAAGCAAACATCCGTAAACAGCTTCTCTTGGCAGGCTGTCGCAGACAGACAGGTCGAGAGGGCGGGCGAACCGCCAACCTCTTCAAAGAGACCGGCTACGACGCCTTAAGCATGCGTGTGAGGACACATTGTACAACATTCTCAGGGTGATGTAATTTTAGAATTAATATGCCGTTGCAGGTGTGCCAAAACCCTGCAGGTGTGCAGTATTTGGAAGGTTGTTCTTGCAAAATGTCTGCGCTAGATACTTTGTTTGTTTGACTTTTTCTATTTGTATATGTTGCTGTGCCCAGGTTCTGTGTTGTGAGCAGTTCTTCCTCACCAGCTAAACCAAACAGCTATTTCCCCTCGCTATTGGATCCTGGTTGCATCATGTATCAAAGTTCCTGGGCTCACCACTACACTAACTTAGGCTCAAGGAGGCTAAAGGGAGGGAGTCAGGCAGCAACGTTCTGTTTCTGTTTACAGTCTGCTACCAAATGTGGGGGGAAAGCTAACGATCTGTATTCTGTCTAATAAAAAGATTATGATTTATGACACGATATTAGCCATTTACCGACTATGGAGTCAGTAGACATAGGTAATAGTACTGCTGATCCCAGGATTAACCATCAAAGAAAGAGTTCAGAAGCCTGGCGCCTTATCACTCTTGTGGGACTTCAAAAACTGGGAATCCGTCATATTATTAAACCCTCAGGTTCACGATATTCTCAATCATCTCCAAGAAACATGACTGAACTCATGTGAGTGAACACCTCCTCCCCTCGTCTCATGGAGACCCTCTCCCACCAAGCCCATCGGGGCAGTGGTCCCGGCTTGGAGAGGGGTCATGCGCCAAACCTTCATCTTCAGAACGGGGCCCACGAGCACACAACACGCATCACGCCGGGGGGGAAAGACAACGCGTTCAAAGAGTCGGGCGTTCACGTTGCCATGACGACGGCGCCCCTTACCTCCTGACAGAAGCTGACGATGTTCTCCCAGAGCTCCTTGGCCTCGCCCTCGTCGTTGCGCCGCCGCGCCTCCACGTGCATGCTCTCCCGCCTCTTCAGCGGCTTGGCCACCTTGCGCAGCGTCAGGTACTGCTGCGGCGTGTGGCACGCCACACAGTTCTTGGCGGGGCCGGCGTTCAGCAGCGTGCAGGCCGGACACGCCCACTGCCCCGCCTTCTCCAGAGAGGAGGAGGAGGAGGAGGAGGCGGCGGCAGGGGGGAAGGCGCGGGCCTGTTTCCGTGCCTTGTGCCCGGAGGTGGCGTTGGAGCAGGAGCAGGCCGAGCCGCCGGCCCCCGTCGGGGGTCCGTGGAGCGGGCAGCAGCGCGGGGCCCCGGCCTCGCGGTCCACGAAGCCGTGCAGCTTGGAGGAGCCGCAGGCCGAGCACTGCGCCGCCCCGGTGGGGTTGTGGAGGGTGCACTTGGAGCAGGCCCAGGTGCTGAAGTCCGGGCTGGAGGGGCTGGCCGGGGTGAAGCGCACCGCCTCGCAGCCCACCAGGTCGATGAGGTCGGCGCCCGCCCGCGAGCCGCGGCACCCCTCGCACTTGGACGCCCCGCCGGGGTTGGGCAGCGCGCAGCCGGGGCACTTCCAGGTGGAGGACGAAGAGGTGGAGGAGGAGGAGGAGGTGGAGGAGGATGAGTGGGGGAGGGGGTCTCCCTCCTCCAGCACGCTGAGCCTCTTGCCCGGGTAGGGGGGCTCCTGGGGCTGGGCCTGGGGTTTGGGTTTGGTCCGCAGCTGGGGGCAGGGCTGGGGGGGCGCCGTGGCGGCTAAGGGGGAGGTGGGGCTGGGGGAGCCGCCGGGGTTGGGGGGCCGCCCCGTGGGGGGCACCTCCCTCCGGCTGCGCGGCACGGGGTTGTTCTGGAGGGACGAGAAGGGGGTGAAGGGGGAGGCGAGGGCCTGGGGGGAGGGGCGGGGGGGCTCCGGGGCTTCACAGGGCGGGGGGGCCGGCGGGGGGGAGTCGTCCGTGAGGTCTATGAGCAGCGGGGCGGCGGGCGGGACGGGGAAGCCCAGCAGCAGGGGGGTGTGGACCTCCGGGACCACCAGTGCCTCGGGGGGGATCTTGGGCAGGGAGAGCTTGCGGGGGCCGCCGCACGCCGAGCACGACAGCGCCACCGCCGTGTTGTGCAGCGTGCAGCGCGGACACGCCCAGCCGGCGCCCTGCGCCCCCCCGCCCGCCTCCCCGCCGCCCTCGGCCCGCCGCGCCGCCGCCACCGCCGCCTCCTGCTGCTTGGGGGGCGGGGGCTGCTGCCCGCGGGGCTCCAGCAGGACGGGGACCGGGGCGGAGGGCTCCACCGCCGCCGGGGGCAGCACGCCGTTCACCACCACCGCGGGGGCGGTGGGGGAGAGGGAGGGGTTGACGGGGGGCGGAGGGGGGGCGGTGGCGGGCGGGGCGGGGGCGGGCCAGGGGCCGAAGCCGCACACGGAGCAGGCCCCGGAGCCCGGGGGGTTCTTCAGGGTGCAGCGGGGGCAGGCCCAGCGCGGCTCCTCGCCGCTGCTCAGCCGCAGGATGTGGTTCAGGTCGGGCTTCTGGCGCGGCGCCTCGCAGATGGAGCAGCGGGGGGCTCCGCCCGCGTTCAGGAAGGTGCAGCGACCGCAGGACCACTCGCTGCCCTGCACCACCGTCGCCATGGAGCCCGGGGAGTGGGAGTGGCTAGACAAGAGGGGGGAGGGGTTACTAAACATTATCTCTCTCCGTTTAGAAGGCATTGTTCGGTGCTGACATTTGTTAATATACAAAATTACTAATATATATATGCCTATATAATATACTGATATTTGATATCATCTATGTATAGTCCTCATTTAAAAAAACATGAACTCTATCCACCATAGAAAAGGTGCAGGTTTTTGATGTTGCATAACACCCTTATTAACAAGAACAGAGCTGAGCCTGCTGGCCCCACTTTAAAGATGAATTTGAAGATATTTAACTAATTTTAATGTAATGTAAATATCCTGTGACTAACCCTTTGATACCGACTCTACCGATTTTACAAGCATGTAAAGAAATCATTTAGAAAACGACTACATCTCAATTGTGACCCCAGATCCCAGTGAAGGAAGGACAGACGACGTGATAGAGACAGACAGAATCGAGACACACAAAGCTAGAGAACAATGGAGGAACTGGAGACAACGCACCCCACGGGGAGAATCAAGAGAGAGCAAGACAGAGAGCGAGAGAGTGAGAGAGAGAGTGAGAGCGAGAGCGAGTGAGAGAGAGAGAAACAGAGCAAGAGAGAGAGAAACAGAGCAAGAGAGAGAGAGAGAGAGCGAGAGAGAAAGCGCAAGTGAGAGAGAAAGCGCGAGCGAGAGAGCGAGACAGAGAGCAAGACAGAGCGCGAGGCAGAGAGCGAGACAGAGCGCGAGACAGAGGGCCAGACAGAGAGAGAAATTAAGAGAGAGAGAGAGAGACAGAGAGTGGGACGGAGCAGAAGAGAGAGCGAGACAGAGCCAGAGAGAGCGAGAGAGACAGAGCCAGAGAGAGGGCGAGACAGAGCAGGAGAGAGAGAGATTAGTGAGTGCAGGGAGTTCAGGTCTGCCTCCTGGGTTTACGAGGGCAGTACAGTCAGGGACTAGAGGAGGAGCAGAGGGGAGAGGAGAGCAGGGTGGGGGAGAGGAGAGAGGCGAGGGCAGGAGATAAGTGGAGGGGGGATGATAGAGGAGAGAAGAGGAAACAAGAGAGGTCGGAAGAGAGAGGAGAAGGGAACATTAGAGGAGGAGAGGAAAGGAGGCCTTAGTCGAGACTACAGCAGGTCAAATAGAGGTTGCATCAATCAAAACCTAAGACAGCTCTTCTAAAAAATGATGATTCCCCATGACAAATTTACATTATTAAACATTCCCATAAATTCACAATGATTTCAAAGTACCAAAATACATTAAAAGAAATTTAAAAAAAAGGAAAGACTTTCTTTGCCGGAGCTCTCTTGCCATTCCTACAACTCATCAGCCAATGGTAACGAGGCCAAGACAACTGTGACAACTGGATCTGCAAACACAGGGTTTCTGTTCTGCAGAGCAGCCTGCCAGCTAACCCTTAGCCCTGCCATATATCTGTTCAAACCACCCCTTTCTCTAAGAGATTACCAAAAAAGAAACTATTACTAGACTATAACTAGGTAACCAACAAGCTAGCTCAGCCAACAAAAATAATAGCTACCTATCTAACTTAGTAGCTACCAAATAACCTACCTACCGAACTAGTAAGCCAACTAACTCATTATTAAGAAGCTAACTACCTAGCTATCTAGCCAATTAGCTAGATATTTAGTAAGTCAACTAGCTAGCTACATATATAGCTGAACTACCTAGCTTGCTTGTTGGCTACCTAACTAGCTAGGGAGACAACAAACCAGCTACCCAAATAACTAGCAAACCAACACATTCTTCACTGTGCATCAGTGAAGAAATCTTTTAATGCTGAATCAACCCAAGGGCCACAGAAAGGTGTCACACACACACACACACACACACACACACACACACACACACACACACACACACACACACACACACACACACACACACACACACACACACACACACACCCCCCCCCCCCCCCCCCCCCTCCTCTGGGTCCTAAGCTCCACTTTGTATCCCCGTGCTGTGCCTGCTGCATACAGACTTTATGCCCGGATAATTGCCCTGAGTTCAATTCCGTTAAAGCCTTTCTAAACGGGCAAGGCACAAGGACCCTGGAGAGAACTCTCCAAGACCTCCTCTACTCCTCTGTCCTCCCCCTGAGAGGTGAAGGGGGCAAGAGAGAGCATGAGAGCGAACTAGTCTCAATGTGATGTTGCATGTTGTGTGTGTCTCTTTGTGTGGCAAGTCATTAGGGAGGCCTTTGCCAGGGCATCGGATACAGCCAATCATGGAATTACATGGCCAACAAAGTGAGGCAGGGCTTCCTCCGTCCCTGCTTGACCCTGTAATACCCCCTCCGTCAGCCCCCCGGGGCAGGGCAGTGCAGGGTTGGAGAGGAGCTCACCTACACTCAGAAGCATCCATATCTTTTTTATTTTTTTCAGTTAGCACAATCACAGTGGGGATTGCAACTGGCAAGGCTGGCAGCCAGTTCAATGAAAGCAATATGTTAACAGATTATTTTATGGTGGTTTAGGATGTGTTGAATATTGGTTCTCATATTTGATTGGATGCAACCCTAAGCTAAATTACAATTGTTATCTAGTATTAAACATAAAGGAAGTCCTTTATTATTCATAGCTGCATAGAATATCAATTTCTATGTTGATGACTCACTGCAGAAATTCCCATGGTACCCATCTGAACTGGCCTTCGAAACCCAGGCCAGAAGGAATGTAATGGTTGCAGGAAACTAGTTTGCTTAAGTATGCTCAACACTGGACCAGTATTAATGGTACAGGAACCAGTCACTTTATGTTTTGAGTCTGAACATTTGATAATGAAATAGGGTCTGGTCATAGTAATAACATCTCAAAACATCCTTTATATTACAATGTGCACAGTCAGACCAGCAAACAGACAGAAAGGGTATATTAAGGCTAGATAGTGGTAGGGGTGGGAAAAATTATCGATTCTTCGATGCATCGCGATATTCTCTAGAACGATTCCTTCTCGATGCAGATAAATTAATAATCGGAATTTCTACAATAAAAAATAAAATGTTGTTTTATTTTTATTATTTGTTTGCCTGCTTCAACATTCTGTTCACCAGAGAGGGATTTTTGTAATTTTTAAATTATTTCAATTATGTTCAGTGTTTATTGGCCAATCTGATTTGTCTTGACACGATTGAGATTCAGGCTACGCATAGCATGCATGCAAACTCACAGCCTGACACAAGAACTCCTTCTAATTCAAGAGCAGCATTTTCTTTAATGACATAGAAAAGAAAGAATTAAAAAAGTGAAGAAAACTGAACCCTATTTTTTACATACTACCATATTGTGTTGTAATGCAAGCTGCAATGGTTATTGCATTGTTCATAGAAAGTCATATTTGTGGCAAAAGCTTTTTCTCTAATAAAATATTAGATAAGGTATTTCATCTGTTGATGTCTTTAATGATCATTACAAAAGTAGGAAGTGATTAGCAAAATCTGAGTAGCAAACTCAGATGTATAGATATTTTTTTAAATTACGCATGGAAATGTACATAAAAATGATTTGTTGCACCTCACGATTCGATTCGATTTTTTTTTTTTAGATTATGAGGTTAGTGATTCGATTCTAAAACGATTATCGATGCATCGATAATCGTTTTAGAATCGAATCGTTAACCTCATAATTGAAAAAAAAAATATCGAATCGAATCGTGAGGTGCCAAGAGATTCCCATCCCTAGATAATGGCATGCTCTCAGAAGTCAGGAAGCCTTCATACATAAACTGGAATTTTTGGCATGTGACTACAGTTTACGAGTTAGAGATGTTGCAAGGACATCTTTTCCGTTCTGTTTGTTTTTCCTACAACTTTTGTGCTCGAGTCATCCAGTTCTGGGAATGTGAGTGGAGCCAACCCCGAGAACACACTGAGCTCCACCATATCAAATCATCTCATTAATTCTTAATGTTCTGTTTTCACAAGGAAGACATCCTCACTGAGAACCACACCAGCTGTTGTTGACGCATCTTTCCGGGGATAACACTAATAAATCTTTGGCAGATGAACCATGTTTACCTGATCCACACAAGCACTGCTTACACTGGTGAGTGAATCCATATGCATACAAACCTAGCCACATGCTACCTAGCATGGCTCAGCTAACGTCGGTACACCAAGAGTTTAGCCGTGAACCGACCTGAGAGCGCATGCCACCTAGCATGGCTAAGCTTAAGCCGCTACGCCCAGGGATCAGCCAGGGAAGAAAGAACACCATACATCAACAGAGCAGTGGGTGAGGGAGTACGGGGTCAGTCCAAACCCATCCAGGAAGTTCACAACCCCATCTTGTTAGGTCATATAGAGATATATACAAATACAGATGTATATCGTTAAACGTAGGCTATTTATTTAGAAAGGGAGATAGATGGTGAGTGATAGCTGCAGAGATAGATAGGAAAGATTAATAAGGTATAAATTAAAGTATAGATAGTTAACAGGGTTCAAATTAACACATGCCACCAGCGATCTAACCATTTTGCATTTGGTTAGATGCAGGCTTACATATAAAAACCAATGGTTGGCCAGTAAATGTTTCCCTTCTGGCAGGTAAAAAGACTAAAATCAAATTTGGACCCTGAGGAAGACAGATGGCGATGGCTAGTGACAGGTGTCAGGCAAAAAAGTGAGTCTACCTGGGGGTGAAAAGGTCTGTGCCATTCCTCTCTACAGTACACATTTACCCATCCACCGGTCAATGTCCCTGACATGATGTGACAGCCCAGCACACAGGATGCTGAGATCTGCCTTTATATCTACAAGATCCTACCCGTCATCATCATCCAAGTCATCCCACCTTCATTGCAGAGGGGAGGACAACCAGTCCGTTCAGCTTAACCCCATAACACACACAAACGTGGACTTGCACGCTAGCACCTGGTCAGGCTGGTGCCAATACACAACAGCCTCGTACTACCATCCTAAACTGGCCGGGGCCCCTTCCGTCTCTGCACCAGAGTGGCACTGCATCAGTCTGGCTGCGAGTCGGTTGATAGTGTTTTTCAAAAACAATCATAGGACTAACCAAGGGGAGGGAATTGTGCCAAAGTGTTGCAGTCTATGGAGCAATGGAAAACGATTATTCTGAGATGGACTAACGATGTTAAAAGATTAACATAAATCTGCACAGAAGGCTTTTCTCAGATAATACATTTTTGCTTTACTTCCAAACGGATTCGGTGAAGCGAGTTGGTTATTCAATATGATTGGCTCAAGTTTTTTGAGCAACTTAAGACAGCAAAATCATATTTTGGGTTCATCAATTGCTGCCCGGTCAAGGCCAGACTGATCATTGCAAAACGCTAACTGGATGATCTTGTTAGGCCAACAGTTCACTGACTGAACCCTTCAGAATGAAGTGTAGATATGTCAATTAGGATGAGTATGGCTCAGGCTTGGCTGGAGGTTGGCGCGGGGGCTGCCTGATTATCTTCAAGTTCGCAGTGCTAGCGACAGTGGCATGGGTCCTGGTTCCCATCGTCGATGCCATACTGCAGTCTGAGGGAACGGCTGCATAATGTGTTGCGCTAGCGGCTGGTGTAGCTAGCTGGCAGAAGACGTTTGCTGGTGGTAGTTGGACTCGCAGGTGTGAGCCATTAGGGTTGGGCAAGGTAGTGTATACCAGGGTATTTAGAAATAGAAGGTAGGATCTTCAATACAGTCAAAAATATAGATTCTCCTCTTTCTATTAAACTTTTATCCAACATCTTAAGAAAATTTGTTTTTTATGTTGATATGCATTTAAGCCAGGTTTTGAAGTAGGTTATAAAAGGAAATGGTCCTAAAGATATTCCACAGATATAAACCCTCTAAATACAGCTATCTGACACTGTGAACTAAGACTTGATCCTAGTATGAGTGTGTGTGTCTCGCTGTGTTTACCTGCCCAGGAGACGGGCAAAAGCTCTCCTCTCTATAGAGCCATTGTTTGGTCAGTATTTCTACACAATCAGGGCATTGTAAAGTACTGTGCCCTTAATAGCCAAACTGAAAACACAATTCAACTGATTACGTCTCATCTTAGAAATTGTCTTCCGCTAACTTAACAGTCAAGAGCAAGTAAAAAAAGTGTGGCCAGTGGCACTCCAGTGTGGGTTTAACGCACATGGACTGAGGACATATTGAACTGACCCGATTTTGAAATTTGAACCGTGTATACAGTTGTTTTTTTGGTATTTCTTGCATCCCTAGTCTGCCACCACCAGCTGCACATCATCTCTATTCACCCACTGATGTGTCCATAACCGCTGCGGGAACAAGTGTCATTGGTTCCTCTACCTAGGATCAATGGTCCAGCAAAACTTGTTTAACAAGGCAGATAGACTATTAGCATAGCGTTAGCTATATTATAAAAACACACAGCATTGTCTAATATGCTGATTTACAAGATATGTCTGCATATCTAGCCCAGCCATCGGCCAACGTCAGCCATCTACAGACGTCGGCCAGCCATAAACCGACACCATCGATGACTGACGTTGACTGACTATGGCCCAGTCAGCCATTGACCGACGTCAGCCATAGTCAGTCAACATCGGCCAATGTTAGCCATCGGCTGAGGCGCGCCTGGCACACTGTGGGCCTCCAGAGGAGAGACTCAAGGGTACGGTTACAGGCTCCAACTGCCAGGGTGTCACCGGCCGATCAAGTAGCAGAGCTGGGGATCCCTCCACACTCCTCCGGCACTCGTGTTCCTTCTCAGAGGTAAACCCTGGTGGATAGCATTTCACTGCCCAGCTCGACTGGTTCATCATCAAGCCAAGTGGAATAGAATGTAGTTGCATGGCCATTTATCATCGCGCGACCTCATAGAGGCATCACCGGCGCAATAGGCACATGCTTTGGGGAGTCATGAAGCTTGACTTCATGCTTACTACATTATAATAACCCAATCAAACCTAATATAGAGGCCTACCATATCAGAAAGTCATGACAGAAATCAGTGGCAAGAGAAAACAATAAATACAAGAGAACTTTTGCTCCATGAGGAGATGTATTTCATGAGTTTTAATGAATAGGCCACATATAAAAAACCTAACCATTTAGACCAACAGTGGAACAGGCAGGTCAAGTGGTGCCTGGTTAATTCTGAAAAGCCAATGGTGTCCGAGCTGGGAAGAAAGGCATCCCGGTCGGGTTTCAACGGTGTATGACGGCTCTAGCCTGCAAATACAATCAGTTTAACCAATCCCAAGCAGGAATATTTGTGAAAGTTACCATGGCAACTCTATATTTTGTAGGACATTTTATGTTTCTCACATACGTTAATCATATTATTAGGGTTAGGGTTATGGGCCCCGTTTAAGCGTTCATTTTTGACCGATATGTTTTAATCTCTAAATGTAAATTGAATGAAATTGTCAGTTTATTTACCGTTCTACACTGTTGCAGACTTGGCAGCTTTGGTGGTTAATAAACTGAGGATTCGTGAATTCGACATTCACCTACGACCTGTATGTGAAAAGTTTACAATAATTGTACTTACTTTAGACTTCAAGATGTCATTTTTTTACCCTTTTTAACTAAATGCTGCCAATTCTACACACTATACCTTAAATATCCATGTGTTATGTTTAAAGTTGGTTCTCTTCTATGGTTGGTCTTATCATATGGATCCGACACGCCCCTTACTTCAACTTGCTTTGGTTACCGTTTATGGTATTTATTTGTATTTATATTTAATTTAAAGACGTGAATGCATGAATAGTTGATTATTTGATCGAGCTGGGGACTCAGAGTACTTGGAAGCGTCGGCTTTGGTTAAAGCTCTACCACATACTGCAATAGCAGTGATACTATCCTGTTTCTACACATTTCATCACCAACATTTGACATCGTATTCAACCCATGGTCTCTTTTCTTCTCTCAAATAATTTAACATGTGAGCCTTGATGTTATAGCGGACATACCCTGCCCCTCCAGACTCTCTTCTGCACACTCCTCCCCATCAATAACATCACTGCACTAACATCGTTGTTCCACCAAATACGGAAACGTAACCTTGGGGAAATAAAAGGGTTCAAAACAAGAACGTCCACGTTGTAAGAGGTAAATGAGGCCAGTCCTTAGCCAGACAAGCTGCATTTTATTTACACAAACAAATGTGTCGCCCTGCACTGTACAACTGAGAGCCCACACAAAGAACCCTTTCAAACATAAGTACACTTGACTCAAAGCAGCTGAGGGCCAGTCTTTATGTTGGGAGGAGGGAGGGGGAACACACATCTCCAAAGCAAGGACATAAGGAGCGCCTTGTTGACAACGTCGTCATGTGTCCAAATGATGCAATCGCTGGGGCTCCGGGCTCCCCGGTTCCAGAGAGGAACGATTGTCAGCAGCGATGACTCAACGGTGGAGGGTTCCTGAATCTAGGCCGAGCAGAAGAACACATGACCGCCAATCCAGGCTACCAAGGAGACTCAGAAAGGGAGAGCGAGTGAGACGGACTCAGACAGAGAGAACAGTGACTCAGAAAGAGAGCCAGAGGGAGGGCCTGCTTCTAACCATTACTTCATAGTTGATTTATTGTAAGAAAATGTATTTCTGATGACATTAAGAATTTGGTCTAAATGTCCTTAATAATAGCAAATACTCATCACAAGATACAAGATAATCAATGCTGCTGCAGCCCCAGTGTGCACATTGGTTCTGACCCCTAGATGTCCCCACACACTCCTATACCTGGTTCATATTTCACCATGGGTCCTGGGGGATCTTCCTCCCTCTCTTGATGTGGGGCAACGTTGGGGATGTGTGAACGTTTCACCAGAGTTAACGGCCAAGCTGGGTTACAGCGTGGCAGCCCACAGGAGAGAGGGACCAGGACGGAGAAAGGCTGGATGGAGAGGGCTATGCTAAGGGGGTTTACACCTACCCGATAGTGGGCCCCGATGGTGCCCGATGGCTTAATCAGCAGCTATCGTTATAACATCGGCAAATAGCGTGGTTGCATCGGGAAACACTGTTACTCTTCCCGGGAACATCGTTAGACAACGGGAAGAAACGGGAAGAAATGCTCAATCATCGGGCAACATCGGCAAAGAACGAACATGTTTGTTAATTTTGGGTCTATCGGGGTAGAATCGGTGTTGCTATGGGCTAATCGGCTATAATCGGGAATAGAACGGGAGTATAACGTAAGACATCACAAGTCGTTCGGGAATTTTCCTGGGCACATCGGCTATATTCGTTAATCTTCCGCGCTTTATCGTGTTTTATCGTCTTTATATCGGCAACCTCAACACACGAAAGACCCTCGAGAACCCTCGACAAATAACGATTGTGAGTGACCAGATTGCGTTAAGGAAGACCCTCAATCTGCCACTTGGGTATAAATAGGGGGTGATGGATGGATGTCCTACTTTTATAATTACAGGGGTACTTCGCCCATTTAGAACCGGCGTTCTATTATTATAAAATCGCTATTGTAATATAAATAAATATCAGTCTAAACCAGTCTTCCCTTTGCCTTCTACCGAAATGACGCCAAATGACGCCAAACGCGTCATTTGACGTGTTTGGCGTCATTCGAAATGACGCCAAACGCGTCATTTGACGTGTTTGGCGTCATTCGAAATGACGTCAAATGACGCCAAACGCACTTCGGGTGTCTTCCCTGGCATAAATCGTTATGTTATCGTTATAACATCGGGTATGTGTAAATGCTACCCCGATAAATTGACCCGATCATACATTTTTAGCCCGATGTCACCCGAATCACCCCGACTTCCACATCGGTGGTCCATCGGCCATTAGCGGCCATTAGCGGGATGGTGTAAACGGGGCATAGCAGCTGATTGACTATATGAAAACACAGTATCATCACAGCCCTGGTCGGGCGGCCTTATCAACTGGGATCACCAAACGTGCCCAGGTGTTGGTCATTTCATAGAAATCCATTTTCAAAGTAAATATTTGTATTATTTCCTAAGACTACATTTTGGGACTATAATAAGGTCTACATTTGTACTGCTGGGTTTGACGCTAGTCTATGCTGAGATGTTGCCTGATGCTGCCCAATGCTCCTCTCAGGCATGTGCTGTCACCCCCCATTTGTCCTTAGAGAGATGCTCTTCTCAATTTTATGCTGATGGCAGCGTTATACTGCCGTGTGTCACCTCTTTTGCCGGCCATTGAAATCTTGCAAAATACTTTTGTGGTCCAAAATACCCTAGTTCAGCAGAAACTTTTTCTCAATGAACCAAGTACCTAGTACCAAGCTGGTGTTTACCAACTCCATAATAGAGTTTTTAGTCCATTAGTCTTTAGGGTTTGTTTTTTAGGTAACTAGGGTGTTTTGTTTATGCTGCTGCCTGTTTGGGCCAGGTCTTCCTGGAAAAAGAGATTCTTGAATCTCAATGGGACTCGCCCGGTTAAATAAAAGATCAATCCAAACAAGTCAATGTTGTTGCTGCCGACAAGTACAATGTCAGCTGGGCGTTTCCACAGGTAAAGCAGGTGACTCAACAGATGATCTGATAACACCCAGTGTCATCATCAATACTGCGAATTAGTGTGACAAACACAAAAAAGTAAAAAAAAATACAATCTCACAATACTTTATTCTACAGATCGACAGTGGGGTACCCACTTCAACAATATTCCTGACAGTAATGTTCTGATTAATCTTTCCCCCCCGTCTCCATAGGGATGGCGAAATCAGATCACCACAAACTAGGTCTGCCTTGCTTTTCTGACTAACGGCACAGAAGGTTTGCATCGCCGCCATCTGCAGAGATTTTGTCAGGTAAATTAATTCGGGAGGCGTGCGTTTGTTTGTTTACTCTGCGATCACGAGGTCAGAGGTCGGACCACCCGGCCAAAAATCGACTCCGTTTGATACATCATGCTGGGCCGAGCTGGCTATGGTGGTCTGATTTGGGGAGAACGGGCTGGTTTCAGAACAACCAACTACTCTAAAACCAGCGCGCAGAGAGCCATGCTGGAGGCTAAGTGTAGCCTCAGTGCGTCGGCTGGGGAAACAGGGGGGGATTGGAATGCCCCCATTTGTGTTGTAAAGGGTCCGTTTCATCCAAAAACAGTACCATCAGGTAGCCATAAATCCACCCAGCTGGTGCTCTGGTTTCTATTAAGGCTGCTTTATGGATGATTTGAGAGTTGTCGCGAAAGAAAGAGCTGCAAGATCAAATAAAGAAACACTTGCTCACTCTGCGCTCCCTGCCTACGTTTCTCTGCCATTCAGGGATGTTGCTTTTTCACACCTTTGCTTGCAAGATAGACTCCCCAAACCAGTCAGTGAAGAGATGTACACTCATACACTTAACATATTGTCCCAGCACATGTCACTGACACTCATTAATTACGCTGATGGTTGGCTTGGGCTTTTCTCACAAGATACCATTAAATTACGTCCCTCACCTACAGCACCTTAAGACCCACGCACTGGGCCGCTCGCCCCTATAACTGTTCTGTGTAGCTCTAAATATCACAGGTAGAGAGTTAATTGCCTGACATTTACTAGGACCAGAATTCCACTGTGTGCCTGGTGAGGTCCCTCCAGAAGCACTTCAGAATGCCACCGAACCAGTGTTCAACGGACAACACATTTACTAAAGGCTGGGCCACCGCCGCATAGCCGTCTGCCGACTATTCGCATGATACATTGCTAGGACATGCTATGACACATCACAGGCCTGTATGGACAGAGGGAGCTCCGCCTCCAGCACTCCCTGTTGCCGTGGAAACGGTATCTCTAACAAGCCCAACGGTTTCCCTTGAACTCTCAGTACAATTCATTTCCTTTTAGTGCAGGCAGAAACTGGGATGGAAAACCTGTGACTGAGACACAGCGAGTGATTTGAACTCTAGTTTAAGAAGAAATAGGTGGACGGACATGTAATCAAATCAAACGGACGCATAAGAAAAGTAAATTGGTCATTCCCTTTAAATCCAAAAGCCAACACCTAATATCACATGTAGGGAAAATAATCCCTTGCCGAGTGTGTGGCCCTCATGAGGACCCAGGGGTCGGTGTAACAAACAGGGCAGAGGCTAAAACACCGTCCCACCCACCAGAAACCCTGCTGAGGGTAAGCTCACAGCTCCTGGTCGTTTCCAGATCTCATGCGGTCACATCTGGCCGGGCCTTGCCTGAACCCATTAGCTTCGCGCTGCAATGTGCGTGTCTGACAGCTCCAAAGAGCATGGCAGGAAGAGTGGTGCACGCATACACTGAGCGCATGCACTCAAACACGCACGCACGCACACACACACATTTTCATGTGCTTGCATGGGTGTGTGTCTGGGTGTCTGCCAGGATGCAGGAAAATGTCTGCCTGTGTCTGACAGACCAACTGAGGGAGGGACACACGGACAGGAAGACAAGTTACGATGTTGCCATGAGCCACCGTATGATTGGAGAAGGGGCAGTCGCTCTGTTGCCATGGTGACGGGAACGCAGAGGAAGAGGGCTTCCCGGAACAACAAAAGACAATTTTGAAGCAGACCTCTACCGACAGAGGAAGCTCCGCCTCCAACACACCCGGTTACTATGGAAGCGCTATCTTTAACAAGCCCCAATGTTTTCCCTTGAAATCTCAACCACAAGTCTGTAAATAGGTGACTATAATTTGATACAGGACAAGTCTTGTACAGTAAAGAAACCTTTCATCACCATAAGGGTCTCCTAAGCCTGATCGCTGAGCTAATCTGTAAGTAAGGGAGTATCATCAGGGTGTGCATGAGTCCAGAACTCCTGGAAGCAGCTTAGCTCCAGTAAGGGAGTATCATCACGGTGTGCATGAGTCCAGAACTCCCGGAAGCAGCTTAGCTCCAGTGGGAGTGGGAATGTTTTCGATAAGGCAGATATTTCAACTTCAGAACCATCTACTCATGTAATTTTAGGAATAGTGGACACACATTGTTTATACTTTCATACATTTACGAGAAATTAAGGCATTCATATCGGCCTTCACATGACCTGCTACCCCACCATGCATAAGTAAATAAAATGAAGAATAAGGAGAGCAGCCAATCAATCAAAGATAGGGTGGGGAATGCAGAGTGATGGCAGCTCAGGCAAAATGGGAGCAGTGGCTGGGAGAGAGGATCAATACGGAGCTACAGCGAGGTCCACAGTGACTGGGCTGACGGGCTGAATGTACTCCGGCGGGTCGATAAACACACTGCCCACTTCCCGCTCGGAGGAGCGCCTCGTGGGGATAACACACTAAGCACACACCACTGACTCCGACACGCCTCTACACACATGACCCCTAAAGGACAAATACATATTTTTTCATAAACCAGAATAACCACTTTATCAGTTGCTGTTGAGAAGCTGGGCTGTGCAGCAGAAAACATGTTGGGTCGATTTTGCTTGAATGATTTGAGTGTTCTCCGCCTCACTCTTCAGCAGCTGCTGAAGGACTCAAAGTCAAATGTAAGTGTGGTGGAGTGTGGTGAGAGTGGTCTGTCGCCATGTGTCGGGAACAGCTCAGGAAGTCATAAGCCGACTCATGGCTCTGCCGACTCTAAAAGGTTAACATTTCATCACATCCTGGACCCGGGTTGTTCGCACAGAATTTTCAATTAACAGTGAACGTTTTTACACTGCCAAAAATGCCCGTCTACACTGACCGAGGTAATAAACCGGCATGATTTCGCACCCCAATTTACCCTCTCGGACCTTTCACATATTGGGGGTTTCATTTTCATGTAAATTAGATTAGATGGCTTTTCGGTTCCAGGGGCGTGACTTGGATAGAGCCGTTGCTGTGTTGTCTCTTCAACAGAGACAACGCAGCGATAAACATGGAAGTTCTAACAGGAGGGACGGCGAATTACAGGGGTTACGTATAGAGCTGCTGACCATCATGGGAGAGAAGGAGATGCAGTTGCATTTAACAGACCCTCCAGGATTTGTGATTTGCAACTTCAACGCAATATCAACCAATCACAGCAAATTTGACCAATCAGTGGCGTCGTCTTGAACTGACGTCGACAAACTACTAGGGCTGTCAACGAATATTCGAAGTTCGAATATTCGTTCGAAATGTATCCAAAAACGCGAATTCGAACGTGAAAATTAATATTCGAATGTGAAAAAACACTCCCGCGGTACAAGCGCCTCTATCTGCTTTGTGAATGAGCCTCTGTCTGTTCGCGATGACCCTCATAATATTCGAATGTGAAAAAACACTCCCACGGTACAAGTGTAACAGACTAGTATTGTGAAGAAGAGCGAATGTATTTTATCCCCTCTGGGTTTCCGTACTTGGATATAGGTATTCCAGCTCTCACGCTGTGACTGGGTGACTTCTGATATGTACTAAGTAAACAAGACTATTTTCCCTTCCACGCTTGTGTCATTCTTGTCACATAAATATCTAAGTGCCAACGCTCGGTTACACAAGCGCCTATCTGCTTTGTGAGTGAGCCTCTGTCTGTTCGCGATGGAAGTTTAGTAGAACTCTACTCAGCCTTTACTCTCCATTCACAGAACCCCTGGTACCGGTTCTGAGCAGACCATTTCTACTGAACCTCAGGGGGCGTGGCCTAATCTCACACAGAGCCAGGGGGCGTTGTCCTATCTCAGACACACAGCCAGGCCAGGGGGGCGTGGTCCAGGCCAGGGGGGTGTGGCCCCAACTCCTACCTGCGCTCCCGGTGAGGAAGAGGATGGTGCTGCTGGCGGGTGATGAAGGTGGTTCCCCACAGAGGGCTGCTGTGGCTGGTCCGCAGCCAGCCCACCGGGGGCGGGGGAGGGGATGAGGAGGAGGAGGATGGGGAGGAGGGGGGCGCCGGGTACCCCGCCGAACCGCCTCCAAACCCGTGGTCCGACTCCGCCTCCGTCGTCAGCGACGACGCTGAGCTCCCCATCGCCAGGGTGGCGATGGCAAACTCCCGCCCAGGGCTGACCCCCTCTCAGTGGGAGTCGGGGGGGGGTCCAAAAAAAGAAGAGAACTGGAGAGGGGAAGGGCCAGGCCAAAATAACCCTCTACTCTCAGGACCCTTTCACTCCTGCTGAGATGTGTACCGTGGTGGCCTGAGATTTAGCTGAACGTCCTCACCCACCACGTTCAACGAAGGACACACACACACACACACACACACACACACACACACACACACACAAGCAAACTACAAAAGGACCAATCCAGAGAAAAGACAAATATCATCCAATCAAAACACGGCTTTAACGTTTGGGTTAGAACCCAAAACATCCACAGTGAAGCAGACCGGGTCCGTATTGTCCAAGGCACGATCACGTGTCCACCAAACCGAGAGTTCAGGGAGACTGAAGGAGCTGCACTCACGAGTTCAGACTGACTCTCTCAACGGGGGAAAGCTGAGTTCTCACAGCACGTGTCCAGAGAGGCCCGAGATTGCTCACAGGATGTTGGCAGACTAGGGGAACAGCGTTATTGACCGACCCGTGTCATCTTCCACAGATCCGCAGCTGCGGCGCAGGATTAACTGGAGATATCCATAGTAAAAAAAAATAATAAGACCCACACAGGGTATGCTGCACACCTGCGCTCAGACCACAACAACAAGCAGTGCAAGCCAAGGCCAGGGTCCGTTTTGTAGGGCTAGACTACTACAGCGCAGTCAGTCTTACATGCATTTAGAAACTCCAAAATCCAACATCGAAATCCAAACATGAAATATTTGGAAACGATTCTTTTGACGGCCCAGGGCTGGGGCCCTCCCAGACACAGCCGACAGCTCTACAGGTGATCCTGCTGCTCATGATGGAACTTCATCGGTGCCAGGGTGCGAGCTGGGTCCCAAGAGGATCTGGGTGCCGGGTCTTTAGTCTGCGTGCGTACGTCGGCGGGCGGCTGTGTGGGGGGGAGGAAGTCGAGCTGATAATGCCAGTGGGGACGGGACGTCAGAACACGTCGGCAGTGGAATCGGGAGCAAAACCAGTTAACAGACTGGTTTTGTGTGTTCCACATGCACAGAAACAACACAACCCGTATAAATCCGTCCTCAAAGTGATATCCAGATGCAGACGAGGTGGTTACAGCGGGAGGCCAGCCTAAACTGTAGTCCCGCGGGTTCTGTGAGCGTAAATAACCACGCAGCACCGCTCACGTCATTCCACATCCATGGTGGATCACAGGGGCTAACGCGCAGGTCTCACACATCGGACGTATTCACATTGAAATAATGACAACGTGCACATATCGGGCGACTGGAGGATGAGGTAGGACGATCCGCTCTGCTACACCTGAGACAGGACGGCGGCGTGGACACAAGACGCGCCACAACACGGGGCTGGAACCACGAAAACCCCTAGGTCTTTCTTCCACCAACGCGACGGTGCACCTCCCATCACATCACAACCGCGGGAGACAGTCCCCGGGACTGGGGACTCCAGCCTGCAGTGTGCTCGCGACCCCAGCAGCCGTCCGGTCGTCGCGGAGCCCCGGCTGGTGATGAGGAAGAGGAAGATTCATCCTCGCCTACCGAGTCCGACGGTCGCTCTGATGCGAATTACGAAACGCCTGTCCCCTCTAGAACCCCCGTTTATCTCCTCATCTCGTCTCTGCCCGATGTAAGAGGTCGGAGAAGGATGTTTGTATTCCAGATTGCGTGTGCGGTGTGCCTCTTGTTCTCTTTACAGCGTTTACAGGGGTTTCAGTGATGCGCAGGCGCACTGGCGCGCCAGAGGGGTTTAAGGTTCAGCCTATCAGAATAAGTGGAGAGTCGACCTCTGGGGAACTCACCCACTTAAAGGAAATGGTTTTATTTCGGGACAAACTATAAAATCAATCGTAATATCACCAGATAATATCATTATTGTTGTTTTAATTGTTTCCCTCTGTAGCTTTTTGTTCATAATTGGGTCAAAGTTTGTATTATGTATTATGTATTATTAGGAGTGCAAAATGTAAAAAGGTAATTAAGGCGATATATGTTCTTGGGTAGAAGACTATAGCAACAGCTTTTAAATCAAGATGTCAGAGACTGAGGGGTTACAATATAACTGGATTACATACTTTTATAATGTTACAAGCAGCTCTGATTTACGTGTGTGTGTGTGACAGTGACAAGAGGCAGTGAAATTGCGAGAGAAACTGAGATAGAAAGATCCATCCCTTTGTCTCCTTGCGTCTCTCTTTCTCCGTCTCTTGTCACTCCGTCTCAAGGGAAAGAGAGAGAGATAAGACGGCGAAAGAGAGTGAAAATTACAGAAATCCGATAGTTTTTCCCGTTTTGCCGGGATGTGATTCCTGCCTAATCTCCAGATGTTTGGTACATCTGGAGCCGCTGTTCCGGGCGTGGAATGCTGGACCAGCCCATCGTCCTGGGATGGAGACTGCATGAGGGTATCCTAATAGGAAGTGACTTGGCCACTCTTGCACTACGTCGTCAGACATGTACATCTCGCTGCGGTATAGGACCATGGCTACAGAGTGGAAGTTTAGGAGGTATTAGCTATGTCAATCGTTCAAAGGAGAAATATTATACCACCAGGTGTGAGTGCGATTAGCCTTACAAGCCGTTTCAAAAATCTGCTCCATATGACATCACTAGTGGGTGTGTCCACCTAGATCTGATAAGTAAAATGAAAAACAATCCAGTAAGAAAATGTTTAGACTTTCGGGGGATGTAATGATGAAATCATTGTTATTGTAATACAGTCAAATGTTCCGCTGAACTGACTGCATGAAAAGCTTTTTGTGGGCCAACAAAAATAATAATAATAATAATAATAATAATATAAAATAGGTGAAACAGATCTACATGTAAATCAGTCTGTATCCCACCTCCGATCCTGATCAGGCCAGAGGACCATATCTACAACACAGCAGAGATCACCTGAGGCCTCTTTCATGCTCTGACACTGGGTTGAAGTGTTTAACCAGTTGATTTTGAGTTAGTGAGTTAGACTTACGGTAATTAGTTGTTGCGTTTTGAAGGCTAGTGTTTCCAGGCGAACCAAGTGTGCTAAATGATGAGATTTGTGCTTAGAATTTTGCAAAAAAATGTGATTTAGAATTTCTATGTGTGAAAACAGTGTAACTGTGCTTAGAGTTTAGCATTCTGGAGTCTTGTAGTTGATACATGAGCTTCAAAATTTCAGAATTGTGTGCATAGTTCCATTTTTTGTGGGTATACAATCGAGAAAAACTGAAGCTGAAGCGGCTCTCCAAACAACCCAACTCCACGGTACCCCTTTATTGAGTTAATGCTGGTGCTCAAGTGATCCAGAGAGACAGAGAGAGACGGGGACAGAGACAGAGAGAAATAAATAAATAAAGAGAGAAACAAAGAATGAGAGAAACAAAGGGAGAGAGATAGACCAAGAGAGACCGACAGAGAGAGAGAGACAGACAGACAGACAGAGAGAGAGAGAGAGAGAGATAGACAAAGACAGACACACACACAGACACAGAGAGAGAGAAAGAGACATACAGAGACAGAGAGAGACCGACAGAGAAAGACAGATAGAGAGAGAGAGAGAGAGAGACAGACAGAGACAGACAAACAGGCAGACAGACACCGAGCGAGACAGAGGTATTACGACATGATGGGGATTCCTTGCAGGACCTGTTGGTATTCTTTAGAGTAGTGGGCTAGGTTCACACCAGATCATTATCACCACAGCATGGCTGAGTCATGAGCCGTTAGTGGGCGGGTTCTCCATCTCGACGTCTGCTCACTCTCCATATCGTCATTCCCTGTAGCTTGTTCTTATACACCTCACATTCATTACCAAATCGAGGCCCATCTGTAATTCCACGTTTCCCCACACAGTATCTAACTGAAGCTATTGCGCTGCAAGATGCCCTTTAAACTCCAATGTTTGCCCCAGATTAACTGCAAAAGGTCAGGCGAGTTTAACTCACTGCCCATCCCCACTATAGCAGAACTAAACTCACTGCTTAACACCACCATAGCAGAACTAAACTCACTGCTTATCCCCACTATGGCAGCACTAAAACAGGCCAGGTGAGGTAAACTCACTGCCTATTCCCCACAATAGCAGCACTAAAACAGGCCAGCTGAGCTACACTCACGGCACACTTTAATGACTGGTGTAAACTGAGCCAAGCCAATCAGATGCAGTAGATTACCAACTCGTTAAATATTAACATTAAAAAGAAAGAACGACTTGAACTTGAGTTTGTCACTAAATACCTCAGAGAGCAACTGAAGATGTCGTTACAAATCGATTTCACACACACACACACACACACACACACACACACACACACACACACACACACACACACACACACACACACACACACACACACACACACACACACACACACACACACACACACACACACACACACCTGTTCTTCTTCCAGCTGCCTCTGAGCAAGGCAACTGGAAGAAGACCGAGCAACTGTTAGAGACCGACAGAGAGAGAGAAAGCCGCTTCATTCAAGTTCCGGGTTGAAGTGATCTTGACCGACAGAGAGGGCTTGGTTTCATATCCCATTTCCACTTCGAGCAGCAGGGACAGTGTTGGAGCAGACTGAACACCTAACAGTCAGAACAACTGCCACAACAACTTTCTCACAATCCCTCCTAAACATTTCCCCCTACTAAGTATCAGGGCAGATTTGCCCCAGACCCAATCCATGTTCATTACTGCTTCATTCCGACTGCAATGAAAACCCATTGAACACACCTTCACACCAAAACGCGTAACACACACACACACACACACACACACACACACACACACACACACACACACACACACACACACACACACACACACACACACACACACACACACACACACACACACACACACACACACACACACACACCTCGCTCTCTCTTTGGGACCCCTGTCAGTGACTGAACATAAAGAAGAGACACTCGGGTCCATCCCATTGGACCCCAGCAGACCGCGGGGGTCGGACTCCGTAAACACAAAGACGCGTCTATTTCAACCCCCCGATTAAACGGTTTAGTTTCAAAGATAACTTCCTTGAATTCAGCTAGAAGTGCTCTTACCTCCAAAAGCTCTTCGGCTTGAAAAGCAAACGATAGACCCTTTTTAGAGTCGTAAACGCGGTTAACTTCTGCTGGCCATGGAGAACCCACCAAGTTGTTCCTGGATCGGACCCGGGACGGGTGTTATCTCCGCGGGTTACCTCTGGTCCTTAACACCGCCGGCCCGTCCATGCTCCACACATCTTGGTTATGGACAGAGATCGCTCCATAAACGAACCAAACCATCGAGTATCGCCGAGATCCCGCAGATATACCTCAAAGAACACCTCAGGAAGGGGAATCTCCAGGCACTGGCAGGCACGATAAAGATTTGGCGTACTCCTCTGGCGTAGAACCGGTAGCACCGGTTGACTGCGTCAAGAAGGTTTAGCGCAAGTCTGTCTGAGAATACTAACGGATAAGAACTCAGTTTCCCATCTCCAGGGACTACAAATCAAACCCGGATATCCGGCACGTCTCACGTCAAAATAATCACGTTATGAAACATGATGAATGAGTAGATTAAGTCATCGTTTAATTTTTATAGAATTGGTTTTCGGTGTAGATATTTAAACCTGAGCCGGATCCGATAATGTGAATAGAAAAATCAGATTATTCAATTATGTGTGGCCAGAATCATAAAATAATGAGCAATATGCAGACCATAAGTTTTTGTTCTGGCTTCAATTTAAGTAAAAATGTTTACCGTTCCAGAATGTGTAAAATAAATATAAATACATTTAAATTAATTCTAGACGAGTCCTAGTCTATTGAGTATAGCCTATCCACGCTATCTAGTGGTTGTTGTTAGTATAACCTTTAACGATTAATCGGTATCAATCTCAGAAACACACACACACACACACGCACACGCACACGCACACGCACACACTACTGGTAGGATTCTCCGCTCAGATATAGGTGCAGCTTATATACTTTCGGTATCAGCTCAAGGAAAAAGGTTGTCCTGCTGAATACTTTACAATCATTCCCTACAACTTTGCCCTACTTGCACTTCACTTTAATTAGAAGCGTTGTTATTAACTATTTGCTGCAAAGATATTATACTGTACATATATTTATAAATACTCAAAAAGATTGTTGCACTCTGGCTAGACCCACCTACATTTCGCTGCATTGTAACCTTTTTTTATGTGATGAAAATAGAAAATAAAGTGAATCTAATCTAATTTAATCATTCATGTACTGAAGTACATGACTATTGATCCACAAGGGCCCCTGGTGAAGGGGGTTGTATTCACCCCCCACATGGTATCTGGAGGGTGGGTGGAGAGGGTGGGGGGACAGCTAATGTCCTCCGTGATGCCAGTGTTAGCCCTTGGGTTTGAACCCAGAACCGTTCTGCATGGATTATTGTTCTGTTTGGTTGTGTTCTGTCCAGCGGTTGTTTTGTGCCAAACTTACATTTCCTGCACATCCCTGTTTAAATGTATTCTAACCAAACCATCATAGAGTGCCACTCCCTATCCACACTACTTTATTAATACATCATGTGGCATTAATTCACAGACTTTCCAGACCCTGCGTACCGTCAGTCGCTTTTATTAATCAGAAACTCTGTAAAAAAAAAAAAGTATTTTTACACTAAACCCAAACCGAACGGACTCCACATAAAACTAGGACATGTATCTTTAGATTATGAGTCTGAACATTATAAAATCTCTCTCTGTCCACACACACACACACACACACACACACACACACACACACACACACACACACACACACACACACACACACACACACACACACACGTATAACGAAACAATGGGATTACTATTATTACTACTATTTAAAAAAATAAAATAAGAACAGACTAAAAACTATTGATATCAAAGACAGTGGATTAATAATACAAATAAATAAATAACCTATGGGAAAAGATGGAAAGATGGACCAGCTACAGTGTGATAACTTCATTATCATTACATACAGTAGGTTATAAAAAAAAACATCCCTGTTTCAGGCATCCGATTGGTCAAATGGAAGATGACTCCTCCTGTATTGACTCTGAAAGCAGAAGATAGAACACATAGAATAGAACCAGGATTGACCTTCCTATTTCTACTGTTTGATCAGATCAGATATTGGTAAGGGAGCAGCTGATCCTAACCAACCCCCAACCTCTAACCCCCCACCCCCAAACTTGAAACACCAAACTCTAACCTCCTAACCCTACGCTACTTACCCTTGCTTCCTAACCATTGCTTCCTAATCTAACCCTATCCTCCTACCCTAATACCTAAACCTAACCTCCAATTGATATCCTCCTAACCCTACCCTCTGAACCCTGACCCCAAAGACCTAACCCTGACCCCAAACACCTAACCCTCAGCTCCTAACCCTACCCTTACTTCCTAACTTGAGATCATCCCTACTAAGAGAAATAACCGGCCATTGAAGTAGAGAACGAGGATACCAATGCGAGATCAGGCTGCTCTAGTGGCCTTAAAGGGTAGTTCGGAATTTTGGACATAGGGCCTGATTCCCAAGTCAGCATTGGTATTCTATATCACTGGAGACAGTTTTCAACACATTTCATTCATTCCTTCTAGTTGCAGAGTTCGCTCGTGCTAGGCTAGCGCACGGCAACGGGCAATGCTAGCCTGCTATTATAAACAGTCTTACCCACTCCACAGTACACCCGAGGTAAATCGATTATAACGCCAGACTATAGATTTAAATGTCTGTGTTGATAGAATAATGTTAGAAATAAAACTAACCTTGCATCGCATGAATCATCGAGGGACTACTTTCTCAGCAGAAGCGGGATTTTACTATGCGCTGGTTAGGTTTGTAACCGAATCACGACAGAAGAACGTAAACAGAGAAGCGTGGGACAGAAGCGCAATTGAACGACTAGGCAACATGGAGGATCAGTGTGCTTTTAGAAATTGTAGAAATAAACGCTACTAATGGGCACCACACAAAGTTTCCACCAATTTCCAGTGCGAGATCCAGAAAGGACTCAACTGTGGCTTGTTGCTGCTGGCTTGGACATCAAAACACCGGCTCGTACATGTACGGTTCGTTGGATACAACAAATTCCTCATAATCGTCTTCAAAAGCAGATGCATCGCTAACTCCTCCAAACGTGTCCATATCTTGTTAATTGAATACGCTAATAGAATTCCTTCGTTCACTGTACTCCGCGTTTGTAGCAATGACAGCGGCAGGTAAAAAAAAACTAGAGCCGGTAACCTAGGTATCAGTCCGCCGCTGCCGTAGCCTACTACCAGGAATATAACACTGCTGCTGAGACCCAGCAATTCCCTCAAAATGCAATGCAATGCAAGGTTGGTTTTATTTCTAACATTATTCTATAAACAGACATTTAAATTTATAGTCTGTCGTTATAATTGATTTACCTCGGGTGTACTGTGGAGTGGGTAACACTGTTTTTAATAGCAGGCTAGCATTGCCCGTTGACGTGCGCTAGCCTAGCACGAGCGAACTCTGCAACTAGAAGGACTGAATGAAATGTGTTGAAAACTGTCTCCAGTGATATAGAATACCAATGCTGACTTGGGAATCAGGCCCTATGTCCAAAATTCCGAACTACCCCTTTAACTGCTTTAGGAAACCTATGCCTATTGCATTACTTCTCCCACCGAAAGATTTGATCCAGAGAAGCATAGAGCTTTAGTAATAATAATCATAATTAATATGAAGTAGTGCACTAGTAACCAAAGGGCATACCTGTCCATGTTCTGTAGACGGGCAGAGCGAGGGCCGGGTGTGAGATCTCCACACATACCCGCAGACCCCTCCTAACTTGGCGGGCGGGCGTCCTCACGTCCACCCGGTTTATGTGCAGGCCCCCGGGCCCAACCTCTTCCTCATCGCTCTCCTCATCCTCCCCATGGCTCTCCTCTTCGGACAGCGTCTTGGTCCCCGCCCAGCTCTCCACATTGTTGTTGTTCTCTCCGTCCACCTTCTGGTCCATGTACTCAATGTCCTCCGTGTCGCCGGGGCTCACCGCCGTCTTACCGCCTGCCAGACAAGAGATCACAGCAAACTTTATTGAAGACCCCATTTGTGCAAAACAACGAGACTAAGTTCTTCTCAACTTCTCACATTTTAAGGAAAAGCCAACCTCAAACTGTTTTGTTGCAAGATGCTGTTTAAAAATGGATAATTAAATGATCATCGAAATTGAAAAGATCGGTATTCGTAGATGAATTAAGAATTTTATTCAAAGGTTTATTTATTCATAGCTACATCCGTAGCTATGTTTACTCATAGCTATGGATCATTGGGGGGGATCAGACGCTTTGTCTTGCTTGTTTCTTTGACCTCCTTCTCCTTTCTTGGCTTTTCTTTTTTCCATCGTTCCCTTGCTTCTTTCCCTTTCTACTTAAGCATTTGCCTGTTCATATACTATATACAAAGACTTTTTCAGTTGAAAATGTTTGATAAACAGGATTAACGTCAAACATCTTCAGCTGTCAAGCAAGAAATCCCCCCTCCCTCCCTCCCTCCCTCCCTCCCTCCCTCCCTCCCTCCCCACCGTCTGGGGTCGCCCATCCCAGCTGACCCGATACATACTGACACATACTTGATATAAAAGATGCAACCCAGCGGGCGCCCCATTGAAGCCCTAACCTCTGCTCAGAGCACGTCCTCCACTCGGCCGTGTCCCTGGCGCCTCCCCTCCGGGGCCGGCCCGCTGCAGGGCACACACGCTCCGCAGCTCCCGCCGCCCGTCGTCCCCCATCTCCTCCGTCTCGCTGGAGGTCAGGGGCGAGAGGGTGGCGGCCCCGGCTGTCCAGAGCAGGCGCGCCCGCGGCTGACCGCCCCGCAGCAGCAGGGAGAAGACCCCCACGCCCTCGGCGCTCCAGCACACTGACATGGAGAGGGGGACGGAGGGGGGGGCTGGGAGAGGGAGGGAGAGAGAGAGATTAGGGAGTAGGTACAGGCTCACATGATAGCACATATAGCATAGCAAGCGTCAAATATTAAAGCTTGATAGGATTTGATCCGTGGCACATTCAGGCAACGAAACCCCGCCATACAGAGGTTGATTCCTTGAATCCAGGCAATACGGCAAGATCCCATTCAAATCTATGCTGACAAGCTTTAAATGATGCTATGGATGCATCTATTGATATAAATTGAATGAACCAAAGCACGTTGCCGCTAAATGTAATAACTACAAGTAACATTAAGCGTGGGATATCTGAAAAAATAAAGTAGGCCTACAAATATTTACATTTTAGAAATAACTTGTAGGAGCAGAAGGTAACAGCTGAGCCTGACCCCATGGCATTTGTAGTACTGTATTTAGTATTTGAAAACATGCTAGTATTTAATGTGTACTGCTTGACATGCTAGCATTGAATGTATACTGGCTGACTGGCTAATGAAGCGCCCCCGAGCGTATCTGGCTATAAATGGAGTGTGCTCCCCGAATTCCCTGAGCCGGTGTGTCTAAAAGTATTGACCTCAACACACTTGGGGCCCTATCTTGCATCCAGCGTAATTGACTTTCCACACTGACGCATGTGTCGTTGCTAGTTTGCAACTGGTGCAGAGCGTTCTTTTCCCTCCACCGCCATGTGTCGGTAAATTAGGGAATGATCTTGCGCCCCAAGGGGCGGTTCGGCGAAAGGAAGAGGCGTGTTCTGGCGCAAACGTTCCCTGGTGCTATTTTGCAGTTTCAGAAAACAATTCCGCCACAAACCAGGAAAATACCTGGTTTAAAGTCAGTGGCGCGTTGTTCAGATCCTATTTTAAGGGCGCATGCATAATGTTGCTTGTGCACCTCGCCCATACACTATGCTTCTCTCATCTACCTAGCCACACAGTCTTGGTAAATTATTTGGGAAAGAACAGCTGATACAGCGGTAATAAATTGTACTTTTAAATCAATGCATCTGCAAACAACGTAAGGCAAACACATATTTTCTTGACACAGACATCGTGAACAAGCCCATAACTGTTAGGATTGATGACTATTTGATTGTGAGAAAACATTGTTTTACCGCAGTTGAGTGTTAAAACAAATGAATGAATGCGGGCGCGCGTGTGTGCATGCGTAAAATAATTATTGAATGCGGGCGCTCATGTGTGCGTACATCTGTTTAAACACACGCAAACTAAACACGTAACATGTAATACAGTCCATGGCAATGTATATTTTTTGGGGGACACATGCATATTAGGAACACAAGTCGATAACGATAATGCATACAATACTGGTAAGAAACGATGTTTGTTAATGTATTGCGTGTATCATTAAATAGAACCACAGGTAGGCTACTATTTATTTGAGGAAGTTGTGGAAGAAAACGCTATTCCATGTGTGAATTAGGCCATATTATTTGGCCATAAATTGAGTCATTTGAAGTTTGAAATTCATGTGGTCATGCATCTGTCTCATCGGAGACTGCAAACGCGCTGTCAAAATATCAACTCGTCAAGATTCAAATGCGCTCATGGCTCTTAAAGGGGATGGGAGATGGCACTCTCATTGGTTTACTGCACGTTACGCCCAAATCACACCTACTGGTAATTAATTTACTTCAGACCAACCCTTTTTAGATTTGCGCCGGGCGCAAGAATAATTTATCCGCCGGTAACAACATCGCCATATAACCGCCTACAAAGCTACTTGCGTTTGGCGCTTCTCACCTGCATTTCAGACCGTTAAAATAGGGCCCTTGGTGTTTTACAAGCTTTTTACACGGCAGTGTCCAGCCTTATCACTCATGTCTTCTCTTCTCCTCCGCGTGTCGTTCCCTCTTGTCAAACCCACATTCCCTAACGCCTCGTGCCCATTGCACCGTCAGTCAACGGACGTGGGAAGGCGTGGCTGACGGATAGTCTTTGCAGAGGCATCCGTCAGCCAATCAAATCGCTTCGCCGGGTTCTTCCCGCTTCTTCCTGCTTGTTGCGATGCAAGATTACCCGCTTTCCCGCTTTCCAGTATCGTCAGAGCCCGAGTCGCGTCACAGTGCTTAAATTTGCATACGCGATCTGATTGGATGACGGAACCGTCGCTGCCGAAAAAGTTGAAATTTTTTCAACTTTCTGACGGTGGCGAACGCTCCAAACGAACGGACGGATCCACAATGCATTGCACGTCCGTCCCCATTCAAAGTCAATGGGCAACGGACAACTGACGGAGGTAGTGGGCACGGGGCGTTAACGTGCGTCTTCCTGACCTCTCACCCCAACTTCTGATTGGTCATTACTCCAATCATAGTCTCGCAAAGCCAAACCAAACTACAGCAAGTAGAATGGTCTGGAACCACGCTATCTAGAGCCGTCTATCGGGGGGAAACTGGGCTGGCCTGTTTTTATTTCTTTAAACCAATCACAATCGTCTAGGGCGGGGCTAACCCCGGGAAGCAGCAGCGGTGTCCATCCGAAATAGTGCAAGAACATCCATCTTCCTCAGCAAATGCTGTAAGCAAATCTTTTGAAGTTCTTTGCAATTTTCGACGGAAAGAGCCAAACATGCTAGCTTTACAGCGCCGTCAAAGTCCTCTTCAAAACTCGCCATACTGACTAGTTTCCGAGTTTGAGGGGGAGCACAATACAGGAAAACAAACAACAGGAAGGGGAGGAGTAGCGGTGGAATCCGACGCTGGCGCTATAGACGCTGTCCATTTCCGCTCAGCCAGACTAGTCCAATCATAACTATAATTGCATGAATTGTAACTTTTTGGAGCACATGTACACATGTACATATTATTCCAAAAAATATTAGCCTTCAAGAAAACATGTTGGATATAAACAAAATAAACAATATAATGGATTTCAGAAATGCCCAAAATCCCATAGGGCTACATCCTCCCCTTACTTAATGTCTAAATGTCCTCATAATACATAAAACACTCATAACCTTACAACCATGTAGAGAAGTACACTTTAAAACCTGAACTCAAAGTTTCTATCATGTTTTATCATCATCATTTTATGATAATACCTCTATGAACTAGGGTAAGTGGTTGCTCACTTGCCTCTCCAGGTTCAGGTTCATCATAAGTCTCACTTCTGGTTTTACTTGTCTTTTTTCAGTTGTTCTTGGTCTTAGTGCTCTATTTTCAGTTGTAATTGGTCTAAGTACTCTATTTTGTTTTGTGTTAGAGCTCAAGCTTTCCTTTGGTGCATGCATCCCTGATGGCTCCACTTGTAGAGCCAATCAGAGTGCAAGTCTGGGGATGCTGGCGCCGACAGGACCCAGTGGCTGGAATAGCGGAGCAGTGGACTGGAGATGCAGATGGTGTTATCACTAGTCATTAAATATTATTCTTGTAATTGTATGCGTTCGGATACCTAGGTGGCATTGGTTGCCAGAATTCGGTGATTCTGAAACTATTGGAGAACTGAAATAAGATGGAGGGCCCTGACAGGCAAATTGTGTACGTCCTTCGCTGCGAAAATCCCTTTGACATGCTGTCCAGCCACCTAAAAAACTCTCATGAAGGACAGCATGCCAGAAGAAAGGAATGCAGTTGCAAAAAGCCAAAGATTCTCCCAAAAAATTTTTTTGCCGGGTTGGTAGACGGTTGGACTAACAGGAACTTTTATCGTTGGTAGAGGATGAAGGATCATGCCAAGCACTGGCTGACCGCCTGAGAAGAAAAGGCTTCTTTGTTGTCAGTGGGCCAACGGAGAAAGCCCCAGAAGCAGAGGTGAGCTTTTCAGGGAAAGGAAATAAATCCTTGTCTAAGCACGAGGCACTGCAGTAGACAACAAAATAATGGATGCAGGACGCTTGTCATAAGCTCCAAATAGGCGAGCACTTGGTGACAGACTGGAATGACAGGATAGGCGTTAGCGGCGGAGTATCAATAATTATTAGAGGAGAGGTGGTTTGAGGCCTACTTCACCCACATCAGACCACTAACTGAAGTGGCTATATCAAGCCACAGACGACAAGGGCTGTTTCTACCTGGGGAAATCGGGAAGTCCCAGTTCCGATTTGGACCATCTCTGGAAGCACTGTAACTGTACGTCCACACCAGGAGCTGCGAATTTTCGCTGCGAATTTTTCTGTTCGCTTTGGTCGCTCAAGTCGCTCATGACGTACAATTCAATTATGCAGACGCATTTAAAGGAGCCGTATGCGTTTAGTAGGCCCTACCGACAGCCATATCAAATATTGAACTCTCCCATACACCTTGGCCATATTGCCGAGACGGTTTTGCTTGTTCATAAAGTGCTTCGACAACAAGTAGGACAGTGATTCCCCCCAATATAAAAATCCTAAAATGTAGGCTAATTACAACCGAGAACAAAAAACCCTGCGTGCTGTAGTAGTTGAAATATGTTTCACTGATCTGGATCTGCAAATCATGATCTGCACTCATTCGTCGCATTCAAAACAAATAGACGTTAGCGCACATGGCTAATTTGCATACGTGCACAGGACTGGTTGGCTCCGCAAGGCAAATAATGGAACATATCTATCTATCTAGGTCTTTCTGTCTATCTATCTATCAACGCGTGTCTAGTTTTAATGTGATGTATTGTGTGTATGTCCAGTCAGACTTGTTCTGTGTGGTCTTGTAGGCTACTGTCCTGTGTGGGACGAACCACCTAAATGGATTCCCGACGATTTGTGTCGTTTGGTATTAATAAAGACTTGACTATCTATCTATCTGACTATTTAATTAAAAATTATTCACCTCAGGCTCCGTGAATAGTGGGGAATAGAGGGATAAAAGACAAGAGATATATCCCTTGTCATTTATCCCTCGTCTTGTCGATTAGTTTGTTTATGTGACGGTTTTGTTTAAAGCATGCTACACGCGATTGGTTGGTTAGATTGGTGGCATGTAGAGCAAATTATAATGATTCCCGCTTAAATACGAACGTTCTAGATGTAGCCTATAAATACTCCCGCTTATCATCACTTGATATCCAAACCACTATGGCGTTTCGATCTCTGAACTGAAAAAGGGTGGGTTCGTACAACACCGGGTGCCCAGTTACAGCCGCGATTAATACTTCAGCCGACATTTTGTTCAGTGAGTGAATAAAGGTAGGTAGGAACCAAAGTGCCTGCCGATGTTCCCTGGGATCCACGCAAGCGAAGAGCGTCTACATTCCGATTGGCTGTCAGTGTTTGGTCGCTGAAGCGAATAATAGTCATTTGCATAAAGTTAAAAAGTTTTCAACTTCTTTTTGACGCTCTGGTCGCTCAACTTTGGCCGCTGGTAGCGTTGGTCGCTTTGGTCGCTTTGGTCGCTCTTGCCCATAGAAAGTGAATGACTTCCGGCGATTTGGTCGCTCAATTCGCTTCTGGTGTGGACGGACAGTAAGAAGATCGGCCAGAGAGCGGGCCATGGAGCAGACCTGTATGAACCAGCCAGTGAGGTTGCAGAGACGTCCTCCCAAGGCCAAAGTTCTGTGTCTGTGAAACGGCCAGCTCAAGACCGCTGGGGAAGGTTTCCTTCAAGAGTTCTCCCTATCTCTTGATGGCCATGCACATTCCAGAGGCGATAGCATCAGTGCTGGATTTGTAGAGGACGTTGATTCTATTTCAAGTGGAGGAGGTTGCAACTGGAAAAACGTGTGCAACAACTCTCAGCTTGCTCTGGCAGACACCCACCAAAAGATGCAAAATTATAGCCCTTTCTGCCAAGCAGAAGCAGGACACAAACCTCCCTGCTTTCCAATAAGTTCTTTGGGTCTGGGTATCACCCTTGAAATCAGCCATTGAAGATGATGAAGCCATTTCCAAATCAGTCATTGACCAGATGTCGAAGGGGATAGACATTAAGGATTTTGGAGAACCAAAGGGCAAAAGGTGTTATTGCGACCATGCCTTTCTCCAAAGGAGATATCCTCTGTGACCACGGGCAGCTCATCTCAGAATCTGAGGGGAAGGCACTGATAGAGGAGCAGCAGGAGGCTATCTACCTCTTCTTTATCAAGGGCAAGGGTGGTGCCAACTAGGGATGGGCATGATTAATCGACGATAGGCTATTTGATCATTAAGAATTTCGTAGATGACGTACATTTTTAATCGATAAAACTAATGCTAAAAAATATCTTCACGAGGTGGGTCTTTTTACAATTACCATTCATAGTGTTATTCAGCAGAGAAATAGTCTGCCAAAGACATTGACGTTGCTTAGCAACCGGACACGCTGGGGTTGATGAGTTAGCGGACTACTTGTGGAATGATAAGAAAGATGTGAATCAGGCAAAAAAACAAATTTCCTTGACAGCGGTCAATTTTGTGTGCATAAAAGTACGGACGGACCAATTGCGAACTACTGCAGCTGCTGATGCCATCTCTCTAAGTTAAAAAGTAGCCGCACCCACCCCAAACTAATCAGAATAAGTGTATACATGTTGATTATAGCGGACTACACCACTTCTTCTACTCCACATGGAATTCTATTCCGAACAGAGAATTGTATTCTGATTGAGGCGTATATATGATCGTTTTTCAGGGCTCCATTGCTTTAGAGCGCAGTAGGGCATATCAAGTGTAACCATTGAACGGATCCGGTTGAACTGCCACAAGAGTTGTTCATCTAATAATAAAGATCTCAATGAGGAAAACACGCTGTGTTCTTGTATTTTCTTTACATTTTGAATATAGCATATAAATAGTTAATTTTAATCAAAAAATGTAAATGATTAATCAAAAATGTATTGTTAATTCTCCCGACGATCGACTAAGACAATTTAATCGAATGCCCATCCCTAGTGCCAAACTCTGCATCGACGCTAAGACATTCCCCTGTCAGTGTCACTCTGACAAGGACACCTTTGGCCGGCGCATGAACCACTCTGGCAAGGCTATCAACGTGAAGCCTGTGGTCTTCCAGTTGAACTATCCTGGACGAGCCGCCATTTTATGTAGCACCCCCCTAGCGTATCTGGCTATAAGTGGAGTGCGCTATCCGAATTCCTATTTAGCGAGAGATCTCTCTCTCTAGTGTTAAATAATGCACTATTGTAATTAATTCATACTTACTAACTTGTTGGCACTTAAACCTGTTCACATGACACTAATAATACCTATTAGTCTTTAATTTGAGGTAACGTTTGAATAAAGTGACTATATAGCTTAATTAAATAATCACTTTATGTATGCAGCTTAATTCAATGCTATTTAGGTAGCTTAATGCAACGAGTGAAATAGCAGGTAATCAATAATCACTATGCAATACTATCAGTGTAAATTCCCTTACTGTAAACCCTTTACCTATGTTACCTAAGTTTACTTATCCAACTGTATCAGTATCAAAACCCCAAAGACATAGGCAACTATTCAAGGGATCAAGTTGAAACAATTTACTTGATTAAAAATATATTATAAACAAAAGCTACAGTTCAACGCAATAACCCTTTAAAACATTCAATAGTTCAGTTTCCAAATTACCTCAAACTAAGCCGGCATATAACTAAATAACTTTTAAATTGCGTGAAATAGATTGGCTAATCAAGTCGACAGTCACGTGGCAGGCCCGTAGCGTAGCTTGTGAATGTGATTGTGGGAACTTGAACAAATGTGCTTCGTGCCAATCCGCCAAAAAAAAAAAACGCCAAAAAAGAAATGCTGGTCGTCCCGGTGGGTGAAGACGTTGTCGCAGCTGATCAGGGATGGTGCTTGAGAGGATGAGCTCGTTCGGATGATGCACTCGTGGTGGTCAACCGAGCAGGCTACTAATTGGCAAGGTCCTGGGCCAAATTCGGAAAGTAAAATCTCCTAACCTTTATGCCACCTAACCTTTGTGGAAACGACTTTGAGTCAAGGCGAGATGAAAAGGTGCTTCGTTTCGAACATAGGAAAAGACAGCACTGTTTAAAATGAATTCGACACCACTCTTCCAACCCGGTGAGTATTGCTGATCTCTAGCGTGAAACTACAACAAGAGCTCTTTCGATCACTGCGTTCTTGTTGTATTGATTCAATCAGGTTGTCACCAACACTTTGTTGTCACTTCTCACTGAGGTCAGATTTGGCCAACGGGAATATTTTTTCGCCGCTTGAATCATCAATTAACATGCGAAAAAAAATAGGCTAAACTTAGGTTGATGTTGAAATTAACTGCCCCCAGTAGTCTTTCTTAAAGTTGGTATTTTCTTTTATTCTCTTCTCTTCTTCTGCTTTACCGCGTCTCTCATGCGTCTTCGCGTAGAGTTGGTAAACTTCATCGGTGGCCTGTTGCTTTAAATATTGCCGCCGTAAAGAATTATGGCATACAAATATCTCCTTTCATTTCGTACAGATTGGCCTTTCTTTATAGGTCCTTGGCTATTCCTCCAAGTATTTCCGTGTCATCTCGTAAGGAAATTTCCTTTCCTATGCCAACATTACATGCCAACATTATGTGTATGGGCTAATATGCTGGTATACAATACTGGCTAGTATCAGTATTAGCCTACATACATTACGGACTAACATCCTAGTTTCACCTGCGTACTACAGCCCGTGTTGATTGTATACATGCTAGTATTCAACCCAGTCGCCAAGAAAAAACGTCGACGGTGTACGTTTCCATGAACACTGGAGACGTACTATTACAACGTAAAAACAGCGTGTTATACCTACAGTATCCACGCGTGCCGCTGTGGAGGCGGGTTTCGGGGTTTGGGTTTCACGGCTTTCGCGGCAAATTGTGGACACGATTGTTTAGGGGGGGGGGGGGGGGGAGGTAGACTGTTGTTGACCGGGGAGGGGGGGGGGGAAACACGTTTGTTGAGGGGGGGGGGGGGGGGGACACGATTGTAGGGGGGGGGGGGGGGGAACACGTTAGTTGAAGGGGGACGACGACGACGACACGTTTGTTGAGGGGGGGGGAGACACGTTTGTAGGGGAGGGGGGCACGCTCGACAACGAGAGTTGTTTTTTATTGAACGCTCGACAACGAGAGTTGGTTTTTATTGAACGAGACTTCAACACGGAACAGCTGCACGAAACGATGGTCACGTCACTCTCGGTGACGGTGTCGACAACAATGAACACACGAACAATGTTAATAGAACAACACACAACCACATAACATCCCGAACCCATCAACCCCACTTAATCCTAACAACAAAACAAGTTAACAAAAGCCCCATTTGTCAACTGACAACCCCAATTCCCAGAATCCCCCGCGGCTCCGGAACACGGCGTAGTTTATATTAATCTTTATTATCCGAATGGGAAATGCAATATTTTAGGACAGATACACCATTAAACGCGTTTCTAATGACATTTCTAGCGAGAAATGTACATTTTCCTTACATAATCTTCAGTCAGTGAATGTGTATGATCTTTATTAATCTTTATTATCTGAATGGGAAATGCAATATTTTAGGACCGATTCACCGTTAAACGTGTTTCTAATAACATTTCTAGCAAGAAATATACTTTTTACTTGCATAATCTTCAGTCAGTGATTGTGTCTGATCTTTAGTTTTATAGTTATTAGGATTTGATCGGATCGCTCGCATGTTTCAACGTCAGGTTGTTAGGCTGCTTTCGCTAAACTAGCAGCTCACGTGCTTCCTGCGTTTGTGTTATTAAACTGTTACTTTATGTAACTTTTAATGATATCATCTTGTTAGAAACACGTATATCTGAGAGGCAACCCAGTCGCCAAAAGCATTCGTTGACAGTGTACGTTTCGTGAACACTGGATTACGTCGCATTTCAACATAAAATAGCGTGTTATACACACACACACGCACGCGCACACACACACACGCGCACGCACGCACGCACGCACGCACGCACGCACGCACGCACGCACGCACGCACGCACGCACGCACGCACGCACAGACGCACACGCACACACACACACGGTGCATTTCGCTGCTAAAACAACAACAATAAAATATTCCCTCAAATATTATTACTAAAGAACCGTTTTCCAAAGAACGAAATGTAAACCAATGCATTCTGAATGGGAGTGTTTCTCCGATTTTTCCATGCTACACAGAACGAAATGTAAACCCATGCAAATAAAGACTTCATGGTCATAATAATTTAAATATCATTAATCTCCGTGCGTTGGGTGGTATTCTATTTTTTTCAACGGGGCTGCATCCAGTCACTTGACCGTCATGCTGCTATGGTGGTTGCTATCGACCGCCCCCTCTAATCCTTACATGGCTCTAAAAACCATGCGGCAAAGGAGCTGCAGTAAATTGTGTTGTTTTTGTCGTAAACTGGGGTCCGACGGTTAAAAAATAGACGGATATTCCGAGGTATCCTTAAAAGGCAGCTTGGATGTTTTTATTTTCTGCAGTTTAGACTTCTTCTATAACCTATTTTTGAAAGCAAAACACCAAGTTCATTGATTTAACGAGGCAGGGTTATTTAAAAGAATTTATTCAATAAATATTTGTGAGAGGTCATTCCTTCTCCTGAGTTTGCTTCCTATTTATGTCTAGTGTACACCCCTACTGTCCAAAAGCATCCCCCCCCCTCCCCATATGGATTTGGAGAGTTGTTGCCATGTCCCAGTGGTGGAAGTATCATATAATAGAGGCGAGAACATTTAAGTAAACTGTACCTTGGGGTCTCTTATATATCAAAGGGGGTTTCAAAGGACGCATACGCTTCAACCTGTGGCTCCAGCCCTACAGGAAATGACTCAGCAAGTGCTCCATCTCGTTGCACCTGCACCCAGCGGCTCGCTTGCAAGATTTTGGCCTGAAGTTCTTCCCAGACCTATACCCTAACAGTCCAACATGCATATCTGAGAATCAGGCCTCTCTTCAATAATGACAAAATGTTATGAGAGAAATACAGATTCACTTTTTGTTATCTCATAAGCGGCGTGGTGCCGGCTCCTTTTGACCTTTTGACCCCAGACTTCAAAGACGTGGCCACAGGCCAGCTGTGTCTACACACATTAAGCCACAAATGTACACCTCCATCCCGCAAAAAATGGGGCCTAGAAACTAACCTCTGTCTTATGTACATTGACTGTACTGTTGGAGGTCACGCCCCTTTTCCGGCCTTTTCGAGATAGCTAGGGATGCTAAAATGTTTACACACATTTCCCGGGGCCCCGAGAACGACATATCCAAGATTTGTAGTTCTAGCCCATAGAGAAAAAAAGTTTTCCCAAATGGACTGTCATTTGGACAAAGCCCCTTCAGAAGTGTTGCCTGCGAGACCTAATGGTTCAGAATGTGGTGGAAAAACAGTTTTTGAGATAGGAAGGTCCTACCGCCCTGAAATTTGAATACCATATTCTAGGGCCTAACTGGGACCCCCGCACAGAAACTTGGGCCAGTCGGACCCCGAGTGCAGGAAGGGGGGGCCTGGACTTTCATAATCTTCGCTCGGTGAATGTAAAGGATGTTTGGTCGGATGTTATGACGAAGAATCATAATGTGAATGGGAATATTCTATTAATGTCTTGATATCATCTTTCGTCTCAACACTTCTGCTGCAGCCGCTTAAAGTCTCACTCCGAGAACCTTAAAATATGAATCAATCCATTAGAAGTATGAAAATATCTTCCCGGTCGTGCAACAGGGCAAACAAGGTGTCCTTTGACATCTACGTTTCGAGACGATTGCAACAGTGCCACATGATCCTATTTGAATATGTTTCGGGGTAGTAATTAGCTGTCGATTTTGGAGGCCTTTATCAATAATGACCAGCTATAGATTTGCTTCCCGATGGAGATTTTTGACAAATTAGACCTAGGTGTACCATGTAAAATACATGTTACCATTAGCTAGAGTGTCATACTTGGTGTCATTGGACTCAGCTCAACGTGTAGATGCTAAATAACATGTCATTTGTCACAATTTTTTATCGGGAAGCAAATCAATAGCTGCTCATTATTGATTAAGGCCTCCAATTTCGACAGCTAATTACTACCATTAAACATGTTCGAATATGCTCATGTGTGGCACCGTTGCAATCGCCTGGAAGTGTAGATGTTGAAGGACAGCTTGTTCGTTCTCCTACACCACCGGGAAGATATTTACATGCTTCTGATTGACTAATGAATTGATTCAGCTATTCCCCCAGAAGTCTGGGGTCAAAAGGAGACGGCACCAGCCCCGTTGAAAAAAATTGAATACCACCCAACACACGGAGATTAATGATATTTAAATGATTATGACAATGAAGTCTTTATTTGCATGGGTTTACATTTCGTTCTGTGTAGCATGGAAAAATCGGAGAAACACTCCCATTCAGAATGCATTGGTTTACATTTCGTTCTTTGGAAAACGGTTCTTTAGTAATAATATTTGAGGGAATATTTTGTTGTTGTTGTTTTAGCAGCGAAATGCACCGTGTGCGCGCGCGCGTGCGTGCGTGCGTGCGTGCGTGCATGTGTGTGTGTGTGTGTGTGTGTGTGTGTGCGTGCGTGTGTGTGTATAACACGCTATTTTATGTTGAAATGCGACGTAATCCAGTGTTCACGAAACGTACACTGTCAACGAATGCTTTTGGCGACTGGGTTGCCTCTCAGATATACGTGTTTCTAGCAAGATGATATCATTAAAAGTTACATAAAGTAACAGTTTAATAACACAAACGCAGGAAGCACGTGAGCTGCTAGTTTAGCGAAAGCAGCCTAACAACCTGACGTTGAAACATGCGAGCGATCCGATCAAATCCTAATAACTATAAAACTAAAGATCAGACACAATCACTGACTGAAGATTATGCAAGTAAAAAGTATATTTCTCGCTAGAAATGTTATTAGAAACACGTTTAACGGTGAATCGGTCCTAAAATATTGCATTTCCCATTCAGATAATAAAGATTAATAAAGATCATACACATTCACTGACTGAAGATTATGTAAGGAAAATGTACATTTCTCGCTAGAAATGTCATTAGAAACGCGTTTAATGGTGTATCTGTCCTAAAATATTGCATTTCCCATTCGGATAATAAAGATTAATATAAACTACGCCGTGTTCCGGAGCCGCGGGGGATTCTGGGAATTGGGGTTGTCAGTTGACAAATGTGGCTTTTGTTAACTTGTTTTGTTGTTAGGATTAAGTGGGGTTGATGGGTTCGGGATGTTATGTGGTTGTGTGTTGTTCTATTAACATTGTTCGTGTGTTCATTGTTGTCGACACCGTCACCGAGAGTGACGTGACCATCGTTTCGTGCAGCTGTTCCGTGTTGAAGTCTCGTTCAATAAAAACCAACTCTCGTCGTCGAGCGTTCAATAAAAACCAACTCTCGTTGTCGAGCGTGCCCCCCCCCCCTACAAACGTGTCTCCCCCCCCTCAACAAACGTGTCGTCGTCGTCGTCCCCCTTCAACTAACGTGTTCCCCCCCCCCCTACAATCGTGTCGTCGTCCCCCCCTCAACAAACGTGTCTCCCCCCCCCCTCCCCGGTCAACAACAGTCTACCTCCCCCCCCCCCCCCCCCCCTAAACAATCGTGTCCACAATTTGCCGCGAAAGCCGTGAAACCCAAACCCCGATACCCGCCTCCACAGCGGCACGCGTGGATACTGTAGGTATAACACGCTGTTTTTACGTTGTAATAGTACGTCTCCAGTGTTCATGGAAACGTACACCGTCGACGTTTTTTCTTGGCGACTGGGTTGTAGTATTAAATACGTACTGAGCTGGGCGTTCCTCCATCGTCTCTCGATGGGATGATCCAGGGAGCGGTGCTCCACCCGACAGACCACTCCTCCGCCTCCCCTTTCTCCTCCTGCTCTCTCCTTGGCCTCGTCCCTCCTCCTGGTGGGGTGCAGTATGGCCGTGGCGCGGTACAGTCGGGCCTGAGTCTGGACGGGCCCCCACAGCTCACCTCCCTCCACCACCTCCTCCTCCCGGTCGTCCTGCTCGCCCTCCCTCAGGCGGAGCCAGGTCACCGTGAGGTCGGGGGGATAGAACCCTGTGATGTCACAGCCCAGGGTCGGGGGTTCCCCTGGCATGGAGGCGGAGCTCACAATCTCCGCCACGCACGGCGTCCTGATGAAGCCTGACCGGGCCGGAGACGAGAATCAGACGCTTTCTGTCGTTTGCTTGTTTGACTCTTCTTTCTACTCCTTCGTTCCTTACTTCCTTGAGTCCTTACTCTCTCTCTTCCTACCCCCTCCCCTTCATCCCTCACAACCACCCTCCTCTCCCTCCTCCATCTCTCCCCACCTTCCTTACCTCCCTCCCCTCCCTCCCCTCCATCACTCCTCACCTCTGGTCTCGCGGGTGACTGGTAGTCGGAGGGCCACGTGGTGCACTGTCACCCAGACCTTGGTGTTCCCTCGCTCCAGCTCGCTGCGGGGGAGGCGGCACTGACTGGAGGCGGTGAAGAAGCCCTGGGGGTCGGGCCGCGGCGAGGAAGAGGCCTGCGAGGCCACAGGGCTCAGCTCGCTGCCCTCGCAGAACCAGCGGAACGTGATGACGTCCGGGTGGAAGTGGGACGCGTGCACCGTCAAGGTGATGGTGTCTAGGAGGAGGAGGATGGATCACATGTCAGATCAAAGATGCCCGTCGACACAGAGGTCACTTACTCCCGGGGGTAACCATGTCTGGACGGTCGCTCAAACCATGTACGCCATACGCCATATATATTTAGAAATATCAGAAAGGTATCAAACAACCATCCCTGACCAAAGATCCTACCCTGTGAGCATCAAATCACAAACCCACGAGAGCAACACCTCACTTTGTGGAGGACCCGTGTGGAGGCAATCCTAGCAAAATAGATTAAATATGAAGACTGACGTATCTGGGCCTTACCTGAGTCCTCAGTTACCTCCGCTAGCTGTATCTCGGACACTTCTGGAGCAGCTGGAACAGACAAGTTGATTCATCGGTTAGCATTTCCCAAGGGCCATAACAAGGATCATGGAGCCGTAGCAAAAGTAGCACAAATGTTTACCAACGATTGAATCCCTGCTATTACATTCAATTTAGGACATTAAGGTTAGCAAAGTGTGTAAATGCCATCGGTTTGTCCATGGCACTCTGTTTTAATTAATTTATCTAGGGATGTGGTACATTTATTGTATCAAGGTTTTTGGGATTGAAAATAACAAATAGGGGAAAAGAAAAGAAGGACACTTTATCGTCTCTTACCCAGGACAGTGAACCTTTCGGACACTCTCTCGACCACCACCTTGTCCTTGCCCATGTAGGACACCTGGCATTTGAACACCGCCCCCTTATGGACGGAGATCTGCGGGACGAAGGTGAGCGATGACACCAGCTGCTGCCGGTTTCCAGTGGAATGCAAGGGGCCCTGGTTGTGCAGCTTGTAGTACTCAGTCTGTCCTCTGGAGGGAAGCAGAGGTCCTTTCTCTGATACTGGGGAGGTGAGGGTTAGACCGTAGGGCAGGTGGATGGTGGTTAAGGTGTTATAGAGGCAGTTAAAGTTAGTCTTGGAGGTCCCTTTGGGGGCGTAGGGATTGTGATTAGAGTATGTTTTGTTAGTATTACGAGTAGAAGAGAAAACAAAGATTGTTCAAAGTGCATTGTACTTTTTAAAACCATAAGTAAAAGATTGTGCGGATTCAAGATCCTTGGAGATGCTTCTGTTCTACATATCCAATTCACTTTCTTTGGAGAGGGCTTGGAAGCTCACATTTGAATTAAATTCTCTTTATGTGTAATCAATGCATCAACCCCTTCCTGCAGTACCTGTCGGTCAAACACGGTCGAGCTGGTTTACCTGTACCTGAGATGGGAATGGCCTAGCTGGTTTACCTGTGCTTGAGGTGGGAGTGGCCTAGCTGGTTTACCTGTGCATGAGGTGGGAGTGGCCTAGTTGGTTTACCTGTGCGTGAGGTGGGAGTGGCCTAGCTGGTTTACCTGTGCATGAGGTGGAAGTGGCCTAGTTGGTTTACCTGTATGTGAGGTGGGAGTGGCCTAGCTGGTTTACCTGTGCGTGAGGTGGGAGTGGCCTCGCTGACTTGTGAGAGGTGGGTAGGTGTAGCCTTGTGGTTGTACCTGTGCGGGCAGTGGCCTAGCCTACCCATTTATGAAGTGTAACAAGACATCATTGCGTCAGGTGTGAGGGGGGGGCGGGGTCGAGCTGGTGTACCTGTGCATCACGACTAAGTAAAGGGAGTGGTCTAACTGGTGTACCTGTGCATCATGTCTAAGTAAAGGGCGTGGTCTAACTGGTGTACCTGTGCATCACGTCTAAGTAAAGGGTTCGGTCGAGCTGTCATACCTTTGCGTGAGGTGTCGGCGATGGGTGTGTCATTGAGGAACCAGCTGGTTTCGACTCGGTCGACTCTGCGTCCCTCAATGCTAACAGTCACACGGCCCTTCTGTCCAACCACCACGTGGGGAGGCAGAATGATTCCGGACACGCTCAGAGACTTCTGCTTCTCTACAGTAGAAGAGAGAGTGAAAGGTGTACATATTAAGGTCGATATGCATTTACTTTGTATTTGACTTCCATTGCAGAATGTCTTTGAGTCTACAAAAGAGCTAGAAAAACTAAATGTAAACATGTGTCAAATCTTGGCTTGAAGCCAGCTTTGAATTGGTCTGTAGAAGATAAACGTGCTCCCTAAAGCACGCACCTTATTTAGAGGTTTGGAGGTGCCTTACATTAGCAACTTTGGGAATTAGTCAGTAACTTAATCACATTGCCTAATAAATGTATGGCAAACATAGCTGAATCTCAGGCAGAAGCGAAGGATACATCCCTGTTGGCCGAAACAATAGCCGTCATGTATTATAATGCTTTAGACATGCAGTAGTCTCATGTCTTTAGTGGCTGCTGCAGGTTTGGTGCAGTATTGGTTTGATGTGCTTCAGGGTTCCAGGACTCACCGTCCTTCCTGCGCCAGGAGAAGCCGAAGCAGAGCAGGAAGACCAGGACCAGGGAGATGCACATGAGAGCCACAGAGGCCTTGGCAGACTTGGTCAGGACTGGATCTGAATCTGCACTCAAGAGAGTGAGAGTCAGAGTGAGAGTGAAAGAGAGAGAGACTGTACCTTATGGTCGGTTAATACCTAACCCTAAAACATCTCAAACCATACACATGAACTTAGGACACCTCGTACCGAGAACCTTATTTAACAATCTCTTACCTAGTACCTGAAATTATCCATCTCTAACGTAATACCTGAATTAACGATCTCTAACCTATTACCAGAACGTAACCATCTCTAACCTAATACCTGAACTTAACCATCTCTAACTTAATACCATCTAATAACATCTCTAACCTAATACCTAAACTTCACCATCTCTTACCCTAATACCTAAACTTAACCATCTACAACCTGATACCGAAACTTAACCATCTCTAACTTAATACCTGAACTTAACCATCTTTAACCTAATACCTAAAGTTAAAGGGGAACTCAAAATTGCTTATTTTTGTTTTAAACGTGGTAACATGTATTTTATGATCTTCAGCATAGTCATCCATGCCATTTTGTCAATGTTACAAAAATAAGACTGCCATTTAGGGCAAACATGTTAAATCTAATGTTTTTGACAGTGTCTGTGTTCTACTGACCTCCAAACACTAGTCATGTTCTTTTTAGGACGTCAATGTGCCTTTTTCCAAGGAATAATACCATGGGTAATGCCACGGTGTGTGCCACACTGCCTATACAACATCGCTCATACACAATGATGCTACTTATAAAACAAAGTTGGCTTGGGTCGTAAACATTGGGATAAAACATCCCAACTCCTTCCTAAAACTCTCAAAACCCCTTTTTTATAATATCCTTGTGTTTAAATTCAAGCAGAGGCAGGGGGTTCACTTTCAGTTGAACAATTTCTAACCCAAGAACTAAACTTAACTATCTCTCACCGAACACTTAAACACAACTTGAATGCTCTGCTTTTGGACTCGTGCACTCAGCCTAGACGTACAGGTGGGGCCCCTTCCTTGAGAGAGCCAAACCACACATTTATCTTAATCTCTAGTGAGAAGTGGGAAGAGGGGGGAATTTGGTTGTGGTACCGGGTGGGTCCAGGACTTCCAGGCTGGCGTGGACCTGTGCCGGCTCCAAGGATCCCGGCTGGTCCACCACACACTGTATATGGCCTGCCTGCTCCCGCTGCTCGGTGCTGAGCGTGAGATAGCGTGTGGTCCGGAAGGTCCCGTCGGGGGTGGGCTCGCTGACAGGGCTCTGGGGTAGGGTGGTCCCGTTCTGGACCCAGGACACAGCGATCTCTTCTGGGTAGAAGCCGTCCAGGTCGCAGGCAAGCGTGAGGGCGGAGGACCGAGAGGAAACAGGGACGGCCGACATTCGGATGGACGGCAGGACTGCAATGGAACCGGGAGAGAAGAGGAAGACCGAATGATAGTTTGTAAGCTTCTGGAACATTCAAGATTAAATATAGGATGCATCTGGCACACTGTCCTCCTAGAATTGTAAGTGTTATTAAAAAGGGTTTATATAGGGGGGTCTAGATGGATTGAATTGTATTTTGTTGTGACTTAGTATTCAAATGCCCTCCAGGGGTTTTGGTCCCACCAACGCAGCACTAGAAAACTGTATGGCTTTAGTATTTTTATTCGAGAGTCCAAACACTTGTGACTGAGGAGCTGAGCAATGTTCTACATTAATGCTACATTTCAAATACAGGCGCTATTCTGAAAACTGAATGGTTTTCTTGCCAAACTCTGTCCTGACTTAAGGTCAGGCAAAACAATAGAATAAATTGCCCATAGTCCATGTGTCGTTAGACTGTTGTCTAAAAAGAGTGGCATAACAGCCTTGTTAATACAAATGCGCCAGTGAGCTAGCCTCCTAAGGGGAGCCAGCCCACTCTCACACAGAGAGTACAGTGAGGCATCAGGGACGTTCTTCAGCTCACCGGTGAAGTTGAGCTGGAAGGTCAGGCTCCTGTGGACCGAGCCGTGGGTCACCTCACAGCCGAACGTAGCGTTCTGGTCGTCTCGGGAGGGGTAGAAGGTCATGTTCCCGATGGCCCGGTGCAACCCGACCGGACCTGCTGGTGCCCCGTCCACAGGGTGGGGGGCCTTGATCTCCTCCCCCTCCCTGGTCCAGGAGAAGAGGACAGGTGGAGGGAAGAACCCCTCTGCCAGACACTCCAGTTGGCTCTCCCGTTCCAAGACCACCCACTGGGAGACCACCTGGATGGTGGGTGGGGCTGTATTCCGGTGACAGGAGAGAGAGAGAGAGAGAAAATCGAATCAAGTTGAGACCATGTCAACGCTGAAGCAGATACTTTGAAAATCATGAAAACATTATCTTAAAGTAAACAGATAAGGTTTGACATGGAAAGTGTACTAGGGACATAGTACACCTGCATGTTTATCCTTAACTTGGTGCTCATTGGCTGAGCACATCTCTTTAAAGAGGGAGGGAAAGCAGGGAACGGGGTCACTGTGTTTCAGTCCGGCTTTGTCTCGTGTATGAAATAGAGTGATTTAAAGGGTTTGCATCTGACACCGTCTTTGGGACCCCAGATGATCTCACCCAGGACGCTCAGCGAGACGTTGTGGGACCCCAGTCGGGAGGAGTTGTAGCTGACGGAGCAGACGTACGCCCCCTGGTGGGCCGGGACCACGTCCCTGGCCGTCAGGGAGAAGTCCCCCCGGAGGAACGCAGGGGGGTCCCACAGGAAGCCCCCCTGGATGTGCTGCTGCTGCGCGGGGCCGAAGGAGGCCACCTCGGAGCCGTTGCCGCGGGTCCAGGTGACGCGGAGCAGGGACAGGTTGCTCAGCCTGCTGCTGGTGGGGGGCAGGGGGCAGGGCAGCAGCACGGTGGAGCCCAGGGCCACGCTGAGCTGGAGGGGAGACGCTGAGGAGCCAGAAGGAGGGGGGCGGAGGGAGATGGAGGGGGAGAGAGGGGGGGTGTGGGAGAGAAGGAGACCGGGGAGAGAGTGTTGCGGTGAGACATTAGGGAGGTATAGGGAGAGGGTAGGAGATCATTCAGGGGGATGGGGGGAGAGGCAGAGATAAAGGGTTGAAAAAAAGAATTACAAGCGAGAGAGAGAGAGAGTGAGTGAGAGCTGGAGGGAGTGTTGTGGAAATATTAATCGTAACTAAAACATTCAATTATATATAAACTATACAAACCTTGTTTATATTACTTTAAACATTAATATAATTGCTAGTCAATTGAAAATGTTTTAGATAGATAGTTCACATCTGCATTTCCACTGGAGCCAGGAGGTCTGATACTGAGGTCAATCTAATGACTTATTTGTTGTGTAGTTTCCTTTAAATGTCTTGCAGCCTTGAAGACACGTTCACTTTACCCATAGTTTATTGCAATTTAACTTGGTCTCTCGCGCAATGGGAGGATTCGCTGTGGCCAATCCTCTCCACGATGATCACTCCCCCTCACCTTTGTTTCCTTTGGATTTACTACCCACGATGTGAAAGTCTCCCTTTAAGAATCATGTTCTTCCATTGTGTCATTGAATGTATGCTTGGTCAATCCCTGCCTGTATCTTCCAATGATCATCCACTAAGATGCAATCAACTATTTTGCTGTCAATAAGTTTTCTAAAAATAAAAGAGAGAGAGAGAGAGAGAGAGAGAGAGAGAGAGAGAGAGAGAGAGAGAGAGAGAGAGAGAGAGAGAGAGAGAGAGAGAGAGAGAGAGAGAGAGAGAGAGAGAGAGAGAGAGAGAGAGAGAGAGAGAGAGAGAGAGAATGAACCCTTATTTTTCCTGGTGCCATCTGCAACTTTAGACATGAATGTGTTCATGTGTCTTATTTTAAAGACACCGCTGCCTTTCAAACCCCCCCCCGCCCCAGAGAGACAGCGACCCTATCCTCCCTACCATCAACTGCAGATAACAGCATGCTTCACAAATTTCATTTAAGTCTGTTGGTTTTTTTAATTATAAAAAATTATCAATATTATATTTATTATTAATTATATATTTTGGACACATCAGACAGTCGCTAGCCTACCCTTTATGTTTCGAAGCTTTGCGTTACAAGATCAACCTATCAAAATGGCCCGGTCATTTCTGTAATTCACACCAGTGGGAAAAAGAACATTCTACAGCTCCTCTACTGCCTCGAGTGACAGCCATCGATCATCGGAAACAAGTCTTCAACCCGTTTCAGAAATAAGATAGGGATATTTGTTCAGGATAACTATGGCCGTTTAGATGAAGCTTGTTCACCTTGATGGAAAATAACACAGAAATACTGCCCTGTTAGGAAACAATGCAGTCTGGGAAATCATTCCACAATCGCAGCCTTGATCTGGAAGTGCAGGTCAGCACACCTTCCCTCAGGTGAGAAGGAGTGTGTGCTTGAGCCTTAACCCATAAATCAGTTTAATCACTAACAGGCTGCTCTGCCTGAGATCTGTAATGGAAAGTTGCCCCATTCTGATGGTTGTGGGCTAGATGTTATTGCTCACATTCCTGTTCTATATTCATGTTCACCTCTTGGTACTAGATGCTCGATGTGCAGCACTTTCGATATTTTGAAGGCATGCTCCAATTTCTATTGATGCTTTGATTTGTTCTCATCCTCACTTGTAAGTGGCTTGAGGAGAGTAGTCAACATAATGTAAACATGACATACGACAACTGACAAATGACATATGAATGACATGAGGAAGTAATGATTAATAAATGATTGATGATAGAAGAAAGGCGTCAAAGATTGGTGTGTCCCATTTAGTGCTGCTTGACAAATGCATAATCTTTAATGTACACACACACACACCAATGGTCCTTCATTTGATCATGCTGTGCAATTAGGTTATGTTTCTAAATCAACAACCTGGTCACACACACACACGCACGCACGCACGCACGCACGCACACACACACACACACACACACACACACAAACACACGAAATCTGTCAAATTGTTAAACTATTATCTCTACGTTGCCAATCCTTTGAATTTAGAATCCACTGATATTTACCGGACTTAAACATACACACACATTCATTCATTCATTGTACACTCATGCACTAAAGCTCACACACACACAGACACACACAATCACATTCACTCTTTTTTCAAACACATGCTCACAGACAACCATACACACAATCACCCGAACTCACTTCCCCACGCTCATTCGTATTCACACACTCTGTGTAGGTGTGTGTGTGTACTCACCAGTGTTTATGACAGCCAGCAGGCTGAGGAGGAGGAGGACTTTACACCACATGTCACAACAGCGGGCAGCGGACTCCTGTCCCTTATCGCCAGTACTTCACTGGCCCTTTGCACTGGCCCTTATATAGCCCCCAGGGTCCCGGCCCCGCCCTCCAAGACAATAGAATAAATATTGTCTTTGGGCCCTGAAGGAGAGAGAGAGAGAGAGAGTGAGAATCAGAGACAGGGAGAGAGAGGGGGAGAAAGAGGGAATGAGAAAGAGAGACGGGAGAGAGAGAGGGGGGGAGAAGGAGAAAGCAAGAAAGGGAGTGAGAGAAAAGGACAGAAGGATAGAGGGAGAAAGAGAGAAAGGTAGTGAGAGAGAAAATAAAGACGGGACAATAGAGAAAGCGAGAAAGAGAGAGTGAGGTGGAAAAGGGCAGGGTTAGGAAAAGAGAGAGAGAGAGGGAGAGAGTTTGTTACGACCAGCAGCGGTCACTTAATATTCAGACGGGCCCGGGGCCAAGGTGTGGGGGCTACTTTACATGGGTGCTGCGTTGCCCTTAGCAAACATGGAGGGGCGACCCACTGGGCGCACTGTGGACACCCAGTGAGCCCGAATACACCCGGCCTGTTACTGTACTGCCGGCCCGCGGAGAGGAAGAAAGACGAGAGAGAGAGAGAGAGAGAGACAGCATGGAGCAGCGTGGTGAATAAATAAAGCCAGCCTAGAGCCGTGGAGAGGCCGCTGCCCGCGCCGCCGTCCAGTGGTTAAAGTTTAGCCAGCAGCAACAATGCGTCAAGTGTGAACAAGTGTGCACAACACAAGTCCTATAACCGTCATATTGATTCACTTAACGAGCGGCTTTCAGACTCTCTCCGCTTTCTCTTCCCTCACCCAGCGTGTGTTGTGTGAGTCCAGAAACAAACTCATCAGTCACTTTTGGAGAGGATCCCGCATCTTTGTTCACCTGGCAGCGCAGGTGACATGGTCTCATGACATCACGTCACACCTTTCATCCTCTGGACTTCAACAACATAACTCAAGATTAAGAGGAGAGCACACACTGGAGGTGTCGTTGTGGTGCGTGCTGCGGTGTTTGAGCTCAACACACACACACACACACACACACACATACACACACACACACACGCACGCACACACACACACACACACGCACACACGCACGCACACACACACACACACACACACACACACACACACACGCACGCACACACACACACACACACACACACACACACACACACACAAGGGAGAGAGAGGGAGAGGGAGAGAGTTAGAGAGAGAGAGAGAGGGAGAAAGAGGAAGAGGGCGGGAGAGAGGGAGAGGGGGAGAGAGGGAGGGAGGGAGAAAGGGAGAGAGCGAGAGGGAGAGAGAGAGAGGGGGGAGGGAGAGAGAGGGAGGGAGGGAGAGTGAAAGAGAGAGGGAGGGAGAGATGCAGGGAGGGAGATAAGGAGAGAGAGGAAGAGGGGAGAGAGGGTGGGAGAGAGGGAGTGGGGGAGAGAAAGAGAGAGAGCATGAGAGGGAGAGTCGTTCATTCAACTGTTCTCTCACTCCCCTTTCTCCCACAGACACGGTCTCTTCTTTCATTAGGCGAAGATTGACGAGCGTGCGAATAGTGGGAAGCACCAATCCAACAGAATAAATAACTTTTAGCCTCACTTTGAGAAGGCAAAAATAATAATAATAATAATAATAAAAAAATGTTATTCACATCTCTATTTCAGCAGGAAAGCAATGTGCGTTGAAGGAATGGTAGATACACACGCGTACACACACGCTGAATAACATTGAAAGCAGGCTACCAATCGTGGAAGAGAACTCTTTATTTGTTCATTATTATGAATCAAATTACAATACAGTCTGAGAAAACAGACCATCTGATTGTTTCGAGCTTTAAAATCAACCTTCCTTTTTCTTCTGTTTAAGAAGGGCTAATCGTTGACCTTGTGAACCACAGCCCGCGATATTCTGTAGGCCTCCTGTAGGAGCCCAGAAGTCAGATAAGAAGGCCTTTTATCCAAATTCCATAGCCTACATCTAGCATGGTTACCTGCAAGCCACACGTTTCAGCCCTTCAACATTGGATACTGCTGCAGCACGCAGTGGCCTGAACACACAAGTGAAGGGGTTCTGATGAGATAATACTATTATTATAATCATAGGCATATACATAAAGTAACAATATAAATAATATAACCGCAAGCGGTGATGAATGAAAAGTCAAGAACACACTAATGGAAGATGTATGAATATGATATATAATTATGAAAGAAAGATGTTGATGTTCCCTTTAATGCCATGCTGTGCCTCGGCTTTCAGGTGACTGGGCTGCAGAGCAATGGCCGAATGTCATGTTCAGCATGTTCATAAACGTCTAATCAGGATTCAAACTCTCAAACAAAGGATCACCAGTACAAGGCATTATCCCATTGAGCCACTGACAAACCTGAAATATAGCCTCATTCACATGGTGAAAATGTCTATTGATAAGCACACAACATCCAGAAAACTCCAAGCACACATTTCGTAAATGGATTAAGGTTTTTCTTATAAGAAAATACCTGAAAAATCGTTGAAATTCTGGGGAAATTAAACATTTGTTGTCAAGAACACTAACGGAAGAAATATTAATTTGACAGAGTTCATTATGAAGGAAAAATGGTTAATGAAGAAGTTCCCCTTAATGCCATACTGTGTCTTGTCAGTCAGATTCTTGGAAACTAATGAGCCGGAATATTGATTGCCTATAGATCTGAAAATGTGCAATATTCATGGTATCTACCAAATGATAGCCGTATGGTAGTTATACAATAACAAAATGGTCAAAGAGGCAAAATGGGTTCAGACTGTGGACGTTTGGCTTTTCTATGAAATTATTGGAAAAGCAAACATTTTGGAGCAGAAGACCAGGGTGAAAAAGATGCATTTGATTTTAGAGATTAATATGATGAAAGAATTTTGAGTCCAGGTCAATCTCGTAAGGAGAAATAAGGCTAGTTCATATATTTTTTAAATAGCGCCACCTTTGGGTGCAGTACCACAATTTGGGTTTATGGGTAGTGGGGGGTATTGGTATCCACCTAATAATATTCGTATTTCTTTTTATAGAATAACAAAATGGTTATATAAGAAAAATGGGATAACTGCTCCAACTTTTTTGGCCAATCTTTCTGAAATGGAACTAAATAAACAAAATTCTGTTTGATGATTTTTGTGAGGCTTGGTCTAAAGATTTTATGTGGTGATTTTTTTATTTATTTTTTTGTAGCCTGTGAATCTTTTTATAATGCTTGGCTTTAATATGAAATTGTGGGAAAAGTAAAAATGTTTAGGGCATAAGAGGCACGGTTTTATAAATGCATCTGATTCTAGAGATTAATATTATGAAAGAATTTTGAGTCCAGGTCAATCTAGTAAGGGGAAATAAGCCTAATTCGTGATTTTTTACAATAGCGCCACCTTTGGGTGCAGTATCACAAATTTGGGTTTATGGGTAGTGGGGGTTATTGGTAACCAGATATGAAAATGTCAAGACTTTTCGACTTACGGTATAGGCAGCAGTACGACTTATACAGAATTTGAGGGGGAAAAGAAAACGTTACAGAAACAATAGGGGCCAAGCAGCTTCGCTGCTCGGACCCCAAATAAACTGTGAGCTTAAGAATTTAAAATGCCAGCATTGAATTCATCATATTTTTCTGTTCGAAACTTCTCTTGGTATGGATGTTTGGGTGGAAGCGTTACCGTTTATTTGAAGGAATAGACACCACCGATTCCCCAGGCAATTTTCTGATCCTCCTCTGAAGGAGGCTCTTCAGTGCACTCTGCTGGCGGCGTCCTGGTGCCAAAGGAAAGAAAGGAACGTGATTTTAGCCCTGGGGCCCTCACCCCACTCGACTTTTAACTCCTTGAAGCTACCTAGCATTACTCAACAGAGTATTTTTTTTCTAATTTGGGATATAAACATAAACCTTTTGTTATTTTTATTCTCCAAGTGATAAAAACTAAGGCTCCAGTATTCTTCCAAAAAATATATATATGGATACAAATATTATTCATGCATTTTTCAGCTGAAATCAGACAGGGTGCCACACATTCGCTTATGCGCATCAATGGCTCGATATGCATCTGCTTTGTTTGCCTGAACTCCATTGGCACACGCCAATGTTTTTTCAAGTGTTATTACACCATGTACGGTTGATTAACCTACCAACTATTCAAACCAACAATTAAAATCAAAGTATTTACTGGGGGTCTAGGCAATTAACAAAAGTGAAACTTCAAAAAACAGTCCAAAAGGTCCAATGGTAATCAATCAAGACATTGAATAGGCAACATCCAGAGCCTGGGATACAGGCCAGATCAAAAACGAGGGAGATCAAACAAGAACATGTCAGGGCTGAATGGCACTGTGTACACACTGAGGAACAAGGACAATCTGGCCAGGGGACAAAGAAAACAGGGAGGTCCGATCAGGCTGATGAGTAACTGAAAACAGGCGTGGAAAACAAAGGTTTACAAAGAGTAGGAGGGTATTAAGGTGGAAAACAGGAATAACAGGGGTGATATTACCCCCTCTCTAGAGACGACTACACACTGGTCCGGGTAGCTTTGGTAAGGTCCTGAATGTCCCAAGAGGGGACCTCGCCAACAGCCCACCAATGGTTGACCCGGTAGACCGGACCACCCTTGAAAACCCGGGGGGGTTTGAGGAGGTCAGGAGGGGGGATCTAGTTGACTGCTCCTTGTGGGTTTGACCTTTGAGACATGGAAGATGGGGTGCACTCTCATGGTGTTGGGGAGCTGTAGCTGGACTGCCGCGAAGTCGACCACCTTGGATATTGGAAAGGACCAAGAACCTTCCACACTGAGGGCAAGGTCCTGAGGGGAGAACCAGACCTTCTGTCCCACCCAGTAGAGAGGGGAAACTGCCTTCGCGGCGTTTTTATTTTCTGCTCGTGGCACCCCCCATGTGATTTGGCGCCCCCCACAAATATGGCGCCCCGGGCGGCTGCCTGGTTCGCCCGTGCCTAAAACCGCCACTGTCAGCCACCCTTTTGAGGCGGCCAGGTGCCCTGAGTAGAGCAGCAGGGGCCCTCTTTGTGGACAGCCCCAAAACCCCATCCTCCAGCTACCGGAACAGCGGTGGTTGACAGCCGTAGACAACCTGGAAAGCAGACATCCCTGGCTGAAACCGTGTGAAACTGATGCAAATACTCAATCCAAGTCAAATGATGACCCATGCAGGATGGGTAATGTCAATGTGGCATCAGACAGAGGAGCCCTGTCACTAGCATCTGGTTGTGGCACTGGGATGGTAGCCAGAAGAGAGACTAGCAGTGGAACAGATCTTCAGACGGTCTTCAAAACTCCCTTCAAAAACTATAAACAACTGAGGGCCCAGTCAGAGGCCGCAAATGAGCAGCCACCATACTGCTGTTTCTTATAGAAGGTCTCTTGAATGTGCAAGGTCCAAGAACCTCTGTAACTGTTTGCAATCTGAGGAAACAGGCCATTCCTTGACGGCACTAACATCTAGCTTGAAATAAAGCTGATTCTCTAACAGCTACGGGAGAACCCGTGGGATGTGCTGTAAATGCTCCCTCCCTCACTCTCATCTCAACAATGTCATATTGTACATATTATTATTGAAACAAATCATAGGGAGCACTAATATTATTGAACGCTGTCTTCCAGTCATCTCCCTCCCTGATGCGGACTATGTGCCCAGTCTTTTACAAGACACAATGCTAAGAAGTGCCCAAGTCGTCTCCCCCCTCCCTCACACTGATGCTCCTCCAGAGAGACGTGAGGGCGTCCTTGCTGCCTGGGCTCCTCCCCACTCCCAGAAGGTCCTGTAACCCCGAAACCAGTAACCCCCGTGGCTCTGGAAGGCAGACTGTGATGGTGCGTGTATTTGACTATCTCCAGAGGGGGGATTGGACTCCCTGAACAGTCTCTCTTCCTCCTCCCCTCATGAAACCGTTTGTCCTTCTTGATCAAGTGGAGCTAACTGGTATCTGAATGGCTGGGCAGGAAAGTGTCAGAAAGGTAGGATTTGATCCAAGTGCTGTCAGCAGCCATGGTAAGGAAATGGTTAGCATGATAGCAGAACCACACCCTGCCTCAACCTTGTTTGAGCCCCAACACCCCTTGCACCGCGACAGATGTGGTCAGTAGAGACCCAGACACAGAGACACTCAGGACGCAAGGTAAAGTTCAAATCAAAGTCACAATTAACAAAGGTAATTCTGAATAAAACAAACTCAAACATCCAGATAATCAAACTCCCAAAGGTCAAATGTTAACTATTACCAATAGGGAAGATCAAAAATCAGGAAGATCAAACAGAAAGACATAGAGGCTGATAGGAATATGTGTGCTCGCTGGGGAACAAAGAAAACAGGAAGCTTAGATACAATCAGAGTCCGATTAGCGACTGAATAGAAGTGTGGAAAACCAAGGGGACCATAGAGTAGGAGGACATCTAGAGGGATATACAGGAATGACGCAATGAGACACTGGGTTTTATACAGGCCCACAGATGTAGAATCTCCTGAGCTTCTGTTCTGATTGAAAATGTAAAGATTTATTTCAGATTAGACCTGTTCCAAAGACTGGACAGCCTGAGACAGAGCCAAGACAGAGCTGAACACATCCACACACACCTCGCTGCCGGTGTCCCTTGGTTGTGGCGTTGAAGAGCGTTCTTACTTTGACGTCATGAACATAACTTTATTCTGCCTTTGTTCAGAGTGAAATGGAACTTCAAAAACTTGTTGGCAGCGACTGGCAACAAAATAGGATTTGAATCCTGTTATCTCAATATCATGTGCCTTTATTAGTAACGTGACAAAACGGCTTACTATGTTGATGATCATATGAGACATGACCACTTTTTAAACAGAAACAGAAAATATTTTGGGTTCAGTGCGCCTCTGATTACCTCGATTTCATGATCTACTTCATTTTAAGCAGTGGTGTATCTCTAGTTGGATGTGGTGATAAATTCACTGTCAAGACAGCAACAGACGGGGTTGATGTGTCCACAACAAGAGACCTCATTCATGTTATAAAGGGCCACATCTAGCATTGGCCCAGCCAACCACTGTAAAGCAGGATATGGCCAGGTTATTTATATTTCCAGAGGAAGAATTCAGCATCTTAATCTGGTTTTGATGGTTTTATGTAAAAGAAAAAAATAATGTGACATGATGTTTACTTCAACCTTCTACATTCAGGGGATGTGGAATTTGTTCAAGTTGGGGTTAGGTCAATTGGGTGATGTTGGGTTATGTTATGGCATACACAATTATTCTAATTTTTGAAAATATACTAATTTGACATACCTATTTATTTGTTTATGATATATTTTTGCATTTATATGCTTTATGATAGAGAGGAAGGTACGGGAGGGCATGCAGCAAAGGACCACGTGCAGGAATCAAACCCACGTCGGTGCAACCAGGACTAAGCCTTAATGTTGCGAGCTCTACCAGGTGAGCCCCCGGGGCGCCCATAAAACATACTTATTAATATGATATTCCAATTATACCCAGTCTGTTCCGGTGCAGGCCACTTCATTATACACACTTCACCTAATTAACGCACTTAATTCCGGATATAGAAACACAAATCGATTGGGAGTCACTGAGCTAATGGCCTAAAAGAGGTTTGGCTTATTTGGTCTAGCCCCGGGAAGAAGCCCTGAAGTTAGCCTGAAGCGCTCTCTCTCCCACATGCCATGAGTGAAGAGTTGTACGCGAGATAAGAAGGAGTTGGAGATGGGCCAGATATGGTACCGTGGTGCCCCCCCTTTTGGGGTTATCACTGCCCAGTGATCTCGCAGTGATCTAATTCAGACTACAATCAACCCAAAGAAGGATCCATATAAAACCAAACTCAAGTTTCACAATACAAATGTTTGTTGCTCTGCATTACCCCCATTTTTGGTAATAGAATTAATAGTGGTATAAAAAAGAAACTTTTTATTTATTTATTGATTAAACTTTGATTGTATAAACTGCTGGTACGTGCGTGATCGCGATGAGGAGCATGTGGTTGTTTACCAAGTGTCATTCAACCTTCTTATTGATGAAATATAACAAGTCCAGATACAGAACTACTTTCATTAACACCTGCATACACCTGACTTCAGTGCACGTGTTCAAGCCATCAGAGACAGCCCTGCTATATGAGAAGGGTTTGGCAATTATTTTTTGTAGTCGATGGTTCAATGATAACATCTGGTATTGATAAAGTCGAAGGTTTAATGACAACGTCGGGTTAATGTAGTCGATGGTTCAATGATAACATCTGGTATTAATATAGTCGATGGTTCAATGATAACATCTGGTATTATGGTTCAATGACAACATCTAGTATTAATGTAATCGATGGGTCATTCATAACATCTGGTATTAATATAGTCGATGGTTCAATGACAACATCGGGTTAATGTAGTCGATGGTTCAATGATAACATCTGGTATTTCTTTTTTTATAATTAGTATTTTATTGAGTTTTTTAACACCACTGTTACATTGCAGTCAACATTGTAGTCAACAATACAATGACATCTTAACATATATCCCTTAGTGATGATACTTTTTTTAATACAAATAAATAAACAATATAGCCTAAAGCGGTAATAGAAATCAGGTAGAAATAATTTGTTGATGGTTTAATAATACCATCTGGTATTAATGTAGTCGATGTGCACCCGGTTTAACTCAGGGTGAATTTCTGGCTACGTGTGGATGATTGCAAAGGAATCCTACTTACTAAAACCTTTAGTTTAAGTTTGACTTGGCATGCTTGATGCCCTGCCCTGTTGTCCAGGGTTTAGTGCACCTTTTGCTAGTTAACAATGGAATTCTATTGTTATGAAATCTTACAGTAATACATCAATACGCCTAAAATATAAATTAATCTTGGACACACACACACACACCCACAATATGGCCACGCCGTTCAATTTGGAGATGAGCAGACTCCTAATCTGCCCATGGAATGATGAGCAACAATGTTTTAAGATGTGTCCCTACCAGTGTTCAAACCAAACCTACGCCCTCATTGAACGCATTGTAAGAAACAAAACAGAAGAGCCCAACCCGAATCAATTCTAAAGGAGCACGTCATCCCAAGTGACGGCTGCGTCCTCCTCACGTCAATCAGCTGCATTATGAGACCTCAACAACAACACACGCCCAGTTAGGGCGCTGGCGGGACGCTGCAGCCAAAACCAACTGAAGAACCCAGGCACATCTTTATTGGCAGAAACTATTTGAAGACCGACTGTCAATACGTCTTTAGTGCTGTTATTGTGACGTGACTCAGCCGTAGGATTGCTTTCTTCTTCCCTTAATTACGTCTCACATTTAAACACAAACCTGTTTTGTTACATTTTTATCAATTATACATCCGTTACTAGTAGAGCCCTGAAGAGTGAAGAGGGGCAGGTCCTACAGAGCAGAACAGGAGACAGTTGGACCTGAGTGTGTCAAGAGTTCAGTGAACAGCAGACGGTTGAACCTGAGTGTGTGAAGAGTTCAGTGCTTAAAGAGTTTATCCAACAGTTTTGACGATGGCATCATGGGCACTAGGACTCCTGCTATTGGCCTTTGCATGGAATGGGCAAGGTATGTTTAGATACTGTACTGGGTTAATGTTCTGAATTTGATGTTTGAGTCACAGTTTATTTCGGTTTTGAATCATTGCAATAATTGCGACAAATGAAATTGAAATAGAACAGAAATATGCCGGTCTATGTTTGTATGAATATATAAAAAAACAGTGTTCTTCTTTGTGTTTGTCTAACAGAAATCCAGGCACAGGGTGAGTGAAATTGTGTTTTTTTGCCTTACAAAATGCATGAAGTATCCTAAACACAAAGAGACAATCAAGAGCATAGCAGCTAACTACTCTCTTTCACCTCCCTATCACATGCTCAGAGGAAGGAAAAGTTGATTCTAGAGACAGACATATATTACATTGAATGTTTTACAGTCTACAGAAGAGGATTCGGGCCATATGTGATTATTTTGGAGTCCTGACTTTAATCTCAGTATTCTGACTTCAAACTCAGAATTCTGATTTTAAACTCAGAATTAGGACTTTATTCTCAGATTACTTACTTTAAAGTCTGAATAAAAAGAGTTCTGACTTCAAAGTCAGAATTCTGACTTTAATCTCAGAATTCTCACTTTCTTCTCAGAATTCTGACAAAAAAATCAGAACTCAAACTAAATTCACATGTGTCCCTAATCCCGTTCCGTACATTCACATCCAATTGTAAAGGTAAAGATTCAGTGAGGCTGCAAATTGGCACTGGTGGCTCGCTCAGAGGAGTTGTTTTTGCTTTACTTCTGAGTTACCCGAGTGTTCTTAATCTGATTTGCTAATGTAAGAGAATCAAGAAACGCAGAATATAATACCTGTGTTGGGTTGCATAACTGTCTCCGGCAACAGGGAAGGATACATGATGAGGAGTACACAGTAGGCCGTTACTGGAACCACTCACTCGGTTCTTTAATTATAGCATTTATTTTATCACCACAATCAGCTAAAATTAAATTATCATATGGTGGTTTCAGCATAATGTTTTTATGTTGTAAAGCAGAAATGATGTCGATAGTTCCCTAGATTCGTAGCGCATTGATGGGGAAAGGCAGAGCAGTCCTTGGAACCCAATTCACTAACCAGAACCAACAAGTTCAACAGTGCTCTGGTATCCTCTTCAACATCGACGTCATGCCCAATGTGGTGGTCTGTTTCGCCAGATTGTGGAATGGCCCCCCTCAACCCGAGGGTGGTGGGGGGCGGGGCCTCATCCCAAGGGAGCTGGCCCTGGCTGGCCAGCCTGCACATCGGCAGCGCCGGCGTCCCCAGGTTCCACACGTGCGGAGGCACCCTGCTCAACCAGCAGTGGGTGCTGACCGCCGCCCACTGCATACAGTCGTAAGCTGCCGCCACCCAGAGGCACATAACCGCCATAATACCCTGATTTGAACGCTTCACCACCTCTGACTGAATGCGGGAACTTGAAGCTGCTCTGCGGATTGAGGTTTGAGAGCTGGAAAGGCAGCCCCAAGGCACGCCTTCCCCTCAGAACCTAAACTAAACCATCTCTAACCTAATCCTAAACTTAACCATCTCTAACCTTATGCTAAATGAATCCATATGTAACCTAATCCAACATTTAACCATCTCTAACCTGATCCTGAATTTAACCATCTTTAACCTAACCCTAAACTTAGGTTAGGTTACATCTCTAACCTATTCTTAAGCATAACCATGTCTAACCTAAAACCTAAGCCTAAGCATCAGACGTAACCCTCCCTGATGTAATCCTCTCGTCCCCCACAAGGATGACGGTGGGCGACTACGCCGTGTTCCTGGGCCGGCAGACCCAGCAGGGACCCAACCCCAACGAGATTCAGCGCAGCGTGCGTCAGATCTTCATCCACCCCAGCTACAACGTCAGCCCCGTGAACGGCAGCGACCTGGCCCTCCTGCGCCTCGACAGTGCCGTCCAGTACAGCAACTACATCAGACCCGTCTGCCTCGCGGACAGTGCCAGCACTTTCAATGACACTTTCTGTTATTTGACAGGCTGGGGCAAGCAGACACAAAATGGTAAGATAAGAGTCAAAGCAAAGGTCGATTTGTTCCTCTTTAGTTAAAAAAACCTTTCGAGTGACACAGTTTTGGGAGGGTTGGTTATGTGAACAGAAAGGATAATTATTAGGCTGAGGACTAATACAAATAAGATATAATTAGTTGCTGACAACATTTAGAAACCACACGATTGCTATAGTAGCATATTATGGATGGCTGAGGGCAGGGTAGTGATTATCCACTCCACCACCTAACCACTATAGTACCAAGGTGTTCAACTGGGGTCCAAAAGGTTTTGGATTCAAACCCACAGCTAAGACCGCACCCCTTCCTTCTGCTAAATGATGTGTTTCTCATTCTTGGGTAGTGACTAGATGGTCATTCATTTAACGCCCATACAAAACAAGGAAGCTTGTCTTTGCTGAAAGATAACAATCCCAGTTCCTTTCATCTCTGGCAAATTGCTGACCAATCAGCCACAGTGTAAAGACTGAAATTAAAACCCAGCACACTGGCTTTCTAATAGCAGGGGCAGGGTATTTACTAGCTAGTGTCATATTGTTTGACTCCCAGCCTGAAGCTTCAGGGTTGGAATCTTAGACTGTCTGAAATAGGGATCAAACCCCAATGCCCGTAGTCAACCCCCATCAAGAGTGGCCACCATATAAATGGTTAGAATTGCACACTACACATTTGCATGTGAAATAGATGCCAACGGGCATCATGGTCACCTATGATCAGGAAGAAGGGGTCAAGATGGATCTGGGGCAGATGAACAATCTAATAATACGATACTAATACTAATACCTAGGAGATACCAGACAGTTTGACTAACCATCAATGGAAACACCCTGGACTACATGTCACACAACTACAGAAACAAACTACACACTGTCCACACAACAGACTGTACACACTGTACACCCTATATTGTAAACACTACACACTATAAACACTGCAGAAACACACTACACATTGTACACACTGCAGAAACACACTACACACTATACACACTGCGGAAACACATTACACACTATACACACTGCGGAAACCCACTACACACTTTACACACTGCGGAAACACACTACACACTTTACACACTACACACTGTACACACTGCAGAAACACACTACACACTGCAGAAACACACTACACACTGTACACACTGCAGAAACACACTACACACTATACACACTGCGGAAAGACACTACACACTTTACACACTACATTTTACACACTGTACACACTACACACTGTACACACTACACACTGCAGGGAAATACCGCCCAACTGGTCAAACGTTCATGAATCCCTGTGATGCTGATCGATTGCCTGCGACGTAAAATGGGTTCGGGAATCGGGCTGAATTGGAGTGGTACACACTGCTTACCATAGATGTCTAGATGAATCTTATCCTTTTGTGCTGGTAGATGACCCCCTAATCACAAGACACTCATACCACCACCAGAATACCCTGTAGCGGGGTAGATGGGCCCCACATGGAGCGTACCAAACCAGACAAACAGGTTTCATATTTCTCTGTCTCTTCCTCCACAGCCAACGCCGTCTCCAACGTGATCCAGCGTGCGCTAATTCCCGTGGTGTCCCGGGCGCAGTGCCAGCGCCACTTCCCGAGCGTGAACATCACCGCAGCCATGCTCTGCGCCGGAGAGCCGGGAAAGGGCATTTGCCAGGTGAGCCACTGTTAGACCCACTGAGAAGCCTTGGGAAGTGGCCCATTACCGTTGGTCATGTCTATGAAGGTATTATTGTAGCAAAAGTCTTTAGCACCTGTAACTGCAGAATTTGAATGCGTACACTAAAGTCACAGTAAATTTGAAGTCGTATATATTTATTTTGCATGTGTACTCTAAAGTCACAAATGTGTAACAGTACATTTGTAGTCGTAAAAATATAAATATTTTTTATACCATTGTAAACACAAAATAGGGTCTACGAGTACGCTAATCTGTGTTACAGGTGCACAAATCCTTTTGCTACAATTATTGCAGCGCAGTTGGTGCAAAACACATTCGCACACCCGTGTTTCATAATCTGAGAACATGCCCAAAAGGTGTGCATTCGTAAACCCAAATTTGAACAAATGCATCAGAAGTTGCACATCTGTGAACGCTATGTTAATTTAGCATTTTAATGAGCGAGCACAAAACCATTTTACAACTGCTCGAATCTGCTCCTGCAAGTCTCAGCTGTGGGGTTTTTTGCAGGTTGTTCTATTTCATTCCTACTGACCGCCAGAGGCGGTGCTTTAGCACTGGATGTTCCATCTCGCGCATGCGCAGGTCGAGTAATTATACCAAAAAAGTCACCTGTGACACCTGGGTGACCCGAGAAAGTCTATATATTCCGGAGTCACCCGAGGTTCTGTTCCTTCTATTTTCTCGCGGTAGCGTACTAGCAGGACGCACAAACATTGTTTGTTGTAAGAGATACCATATTAGCTTGTCGCAAGTAGCCTTGTAACCCAAGGGTTGGTGCCTCGATTTAACTTCGTCCACCAAGGGCTGCGACTTGCAATTAGTTTGATTTCGGCAGGGGTGAGTAAAGTGTGTAGGCTACGCGTAGTCGACTATCCGTCGGCTAGCGCGGCAGCTGATTTCACCTTTCTACCCTTTGCTTTAATTTGCTCAGAGCATTAATTGGCGGCTGGTTTTTCAGTCGCTGTGTTATTCTTTCGGTCTCGCACCGTTTCTCGGGTGCGTTCGCCTAAGCCCGGTTGCTCATTTGTATGCGCCAGTGCGCGGCTTGGGGTCCAAGCCGCCGTCACTGTATTTATTTAGCCAGTTGCGCTCTTTGATTAATCGCCAGTGAGTGGCTTGGGTTTCCAAAAGCCGTCACTGTATTTTCCTGGCGCCGTCACTCTATTGTCGGGCGCATTATTGCTCGGGTGCTCTCGCCTGTAGCTTGATTGCCTAGCCTGCGCTGATTGCTCTCCGGTGGGCTGCTTGGATTACCAACGCTCGCCGTCACTGTGTTGTTGCCGGGGTGTCGCGTCGTTGCTCGGGTGCTCTCGCCTAAAGCTCGATTGCCTAGCCTGTATTAATTTGCTCTCCAGTGGGCTGCTTGGGTTTCCAAGGCTCGCCGTCACTGTTATTGTCGGAGTCAAGTGTCGCGTCGCTCGGGTGCTCTCGCCTGTAGCTCGCCGTCACTGTTATTATCGGGCTGTCGCGTCGTTGCTTGGGTGCTCTCGCCTAGAACTCGATTGCCTAGCCTGTATTAATTTGCTCTCCAGTGGGCTGCTTGGGTTTCCAAGGCTCGCCGTCACTGTTATTGTCGGAGTCAAGTGTCGCGTCGCTCGGGTGCTCTCGCCTGTAGCTCGCCGTCACTGTTATTATCGGGCTGTCGCGTCGTTGCTTGGGTGCTCTCGCCTAGAACTCGATTGCCTAGCCTGTATTAATTTGCTCTCCAGTGGGCTGCTTGGGTTTCCAAGACTTGCCGTCACTGTTATTGTCGGGGTGTCGTGTCGCTCGGGTGCTCTCGCCTGTAGCTTGCCGTCACTGTTATTGTCGGGGTGTCGCGTCGTTGCTCGGGTGCTCTCGCCTAGAGCTCGATTGCCTAGCCTACTGATTAATTTGCTTGCAATTAATTTGCCGACATGCTAAGCGCCCATAGTTGTGTCACCTGCATGGCCTCCCTGCAGGCGGAGGATGGCCATGACCAGTGCCCTGCGTGTCTCGGGGGTTGAACACCTCAGGGAAGCAGTGTCAGATAACCCGTGCATGAACTGTAGTTTCATGCCTCATGCACTGAGGCTAGCTAGGTTGGCTGAGGTGGAGGGCAGACCAGGGTTGCCCCCTTCGGGTCTTGGTCCTAGTGGCACCAGGCGCCGGGCCTCGGCAGCTGGGGGACCCCCCGGGAAGTCCCGTAAGGTCGAAAACTTGGCGAACCAAGTGAATAAGCTCTCGGATGAGGTTGCTCAGATTAAAGCCCTCCTACAGAACCTCCAGCCAGCTCAGGGTGTACCAGCCGCGGCCCCTGCGGCTGCGCAACCCACTTATACAGAGGATGACATGCTGTCTACAGCTGCGTCCTGTAGCCTCTTTGCAGAGGAGGAGGAGCAAGCGTCCCTTGCCTCTCAGGCGTTCTCTCAAGGGTCTCTGGGCGGCTCGGCTAGAGGGTCAGTGTCCGGCTGCGACACTGTTAGACCAGCCGTGCGAATGGCCCTGGCAAGACTGGGGTTGGATGAAGCTCTTGTTTCATCTGCACCTGTGAACGCCTTTTTTCCACAGGCCGCTCAACCTTCCGTTTTCTCTTTGCCCCCCTCTGAGCCGTACATCGCAGAGCTTCATAGATGCTGGCCAGATTCAAGGGCTCTCTCCCATCACTCTAGTGATAGCAGAGGCCTGGCAACTATGGCCAATGCTGATTCTTATGGCTTGGACCGGTTGGCTCCGATTGAGCCTGCTATAGCGTCCCTGGTTGTCTCCCCGGACGAGGCTCTGAGAACCGATGCGCGCTGCCCTCGGCCCCAGTGCCGGATTACAGATGACCTCCTTACCAGGAGTTACAACATTGCTGCCCGTGTGGGACGTCTTGGGAATTCGCTCTCTCACATCGTTCTGCCGCTGTCTCAGACTATACGTGGGTCAGGTGCTGATCCTTCAGCACAGACCCTCAATGATGCTTCACTGCAAACTTTTGCTTACATGACTAGGGAGCTAGGCAGGTTAATGTCAACTGTTACGTTGGCGCGCCGCCAGGTTTGGCTGGCGCAGTCACCACTTTCGGAGGTGTGTCGACGGACCCTCCGTTCTCTTCCAGTGGTCCCAGGCCAGACATTTGGGCCAGCTGCTCTTCAGGCCCTGGAGCGAAGTGTACAGGTTGGCCAGGCTAGCCAGCAGTTTGCTAGCTTACGGCGTGCACCTCTGCTTCATTCTAGGCCGGGGGCCTCTGCGGTACCCCGTGCCTATAGCTCTCAACCACGTTCAGGTGGACAATCGAGGGGCCAGCACTTCTCAGCACGGGCTGGCCAGCGCCGTAGCTCTGCGCCACGGGTGGCATTTCAGGCGCCAAGAGGTTCGGCGCCCAGCCGCCGCCCCCCCAGGGCCCCTAGGGGCAGGGGGGGTAGGTACTGAAGTCCAAGGGCCGGTTGTCGGACGCTTTTCTCAGCAGCACTTGAGCTACTGGCAAGAGCAGACCACAGACCCTTGGATAGTGTCCACGCTATCCAACGGGTACACACTACAATTCCGACGCCGGCCCCCAACTTTCAGCGGGATCAAGGTTACCGTGGTCACCAATCCCGACAGATCCCTGGTCCTGAGACAGGAAGTAGCCACCCTCCTTGGGAAGGGTGCTATCGAAGTAGTAGAACCACAAGAACAGCTCGATGGGTTCTACTCAACCTACTTTCTGGTACCGAAGAAGGATGGCGGGTTTCGCCCCATTCTGGACTTGAGAGGGCTGAATCAGTTCCTCAAGGTTCTTCCCTTCCACATGCTGCGTGTTGCGGACGTCCTCCAGGCTATCGCTCAGGGGGACTGGTTCGTATCAATAGACTTGAAAGACGCTTACTTTCACGTCCCTATTACCCAACGTCACAGGCGGTTCCTCCGCTTTGCTTTTCTGGGCAAGGTTTACCAGTTCAGGGTTCTTCCGTTCGGGCTGTCTCTGGCCCCGCGTATATTTACACGGTGTGTAGCAGCAGCCCTGTCACCATTACAGGCCACAGGTATGGCGATACTGCCATACCTGGACGACTGGTTGGTCATTTCCCCAACTCGGGAGCAGGCGGTCAGGGACACAGCCATGCTCCTCAGCCATGTGGACCGGCTTGGCCTTATGGTCAACTTTACCAAGAGCAACCTTACACCATGTCGGGTTGTGAGCTATCTGGGGCTGGTGCTCGACTCGGTGGCCATGCGAGCCTGCCTCTCTCCAAAGCGCGTAGCTACCATTCTGCAGCTGCTACAGCGCTTCAGGCGGGGGAAGTTGCTGGAATACAGCCTCTTCCTTCGACTGATAGGTATGCTGACCTCAGCATCCATGGTGGTCCCACTAGGCCTTCTGGAATTGCGTCCCCTTCAGATCTGGGTGAATGGTCTCCACTTGGACCCCAAGTGGCAGAGACACAAGATGGTCAGGGTGTCTGGGCGGTGCCTTCGGGCCCTCAGACCCTGGAGAGAGAGGGCATACCTGATTGCGGGGTCGCCCTTAGGGAGGATAGCTTCCCGGCGGGAGGTTGTGGAGACGGACGCCTCCCTTTCCGGCTGGGGTGCAGTATGGCAGTGCAGGACTGTCAGAGGCCAGTGGGATGCCCAGCAGAGACTGGAGCATATAAATGTGCTGGAACTCCTTGCGGTGTTCTTAGCTCTCAGGCACTTCCTTCCAGTTCTGAGGGGCCGACATGTTCTTGTCCGGACAGACAACACCTCCACAGTCTACCACGTCAACCATCAGGGGGGCACCAGATCGAGGCAGAGCCTGCGGGTCACGCAAAGGCTCCTTCCGTGGGCTTCCCCCCATTTTCTAAGCCTGAGGGCTGTCCATGTTCCAGGTGTCCGGAACACAGCGGCAGACCTTCTCTCTCGCCAAGGGCCACCCCCCCGGAGAGTGGAGACTCCATCCGGAGGTGGTGGGGATGATTTGGGACAGGTATGGCAGGGCAGTGGCAGATCTCTTTGCTTCCGAAGAGACCACCCACTGTCCCCTTTGGTTCTCCTTGACGGAGAGGACCAGTCACCTAGGGCAGGACGCTCTGGCTCATGCTTGGCCAGACAGCCTGCTTTATGCATTTCCCCCAATTCCCCTTTTACTGGCAACGCTGGACAGGGTCCAGCGTGGCTGTCACAGCCTACTTCTGGTGGCTCCACATTGGCCAGGAAGGCCATGGTTCCCACCATTACTGAAACTCCTCAACGGAGAGCCTTGGTGCCTCCCAGAGAGACAGGACCTTCTGTCTCAGGTAGGCGGACGCATATGGCACACGAATCCTGGCCGCCTGCGGCTGTGCGTGTGGCCCCTGAGAGCCAGGATCCACTGCTGACGTCTTGCGACCAGTCAGTGGTCCGTACTATTTTTAGTTCAAGGGCACCCTCCACTAGGTTGCTTTATGCAAACAGGTGGAAGTTGTTTTCACAGTGGTGCGTGGCGCGGGGTGAAGTCCCGGAGACCTGCTCAGTGGTAGTGATACTACACTTTCTGCAGTCTGTGTTGGACAACAGAAGAGCTGCGTCTACCCTGCGTGTTTATATGGCCGCGATCTCAGCCACACACGCAAGGGTGGATAACCAGACGGTAGGGTCCCACTACCTAATCAGGCAGTTTCTGAAGGGAGCCCAGAGGCTTCAACCGCCGCGATCCCTGAGGGCACCATCATGGGACCTGAAAGTAGCTCTGAGGTCCTTATGTCTACCCCCATTTGAGCCACTAAGTCAGGCAGACCTGACGCGGCTGTCCATGAAGACGGCATTTCTCCTCGCCATTGCAACTGCAAAACGGGTCGGTGAACTCCATGCCTTGTCAGTAAGCCAGGCGTGTTTGCGCTGGCACGCAGATGGGTCAGGAGTGGTGCTCTGGCCGAACCCATCCTTCCTACCCAAACGATTGTCTCCCCATCATGTAAACCAACCAATCGAGTTGGCTGCTTTCAATCCCCCAGGCTCTCTAGGGGGTGCAGAAAGAGTGTCAGACCTGTTGTGCCCGGTGCGGGCGCTTAGGGCATACGTTGAAGCGACAACCAGCTTGCGTAAGACAGATAACCTCTTTGTCTGTTATGGGGGCTGCAGGAAGGGGGCTGCCCTGTCTAAACAGAGACTCTCCCACTGGGTTGTGGATGTGGTCTTGAATGCCTATAGGGCACAGGGGCTCCCTATGCCCTTGGCCGTTAAGTGCCACTCTACCAGGAGTATGGCTACTTCATGGGCTGCCTTGAAGGGGGTTCCACTTCAGGACATTTGCTCCGCGGCTACATGGTCCTCATCATGTACGTTTGCCCGATACTACAGGGTTAATGTCGCTGCTCCTCATCCTGTGGCGACGGCTGTCCTGTCGGCGGCTTCGAGCCCTTGATTGAAGTGAGCACTCTTCGTGACCTTTTTGGTATTAGTCATCCAGTGCTAAAGCACCGCCTCTGGCGGTCAGTAGGAATGAAATAGAACGATAGTTACGTATGTAACTACGGTTCTATGAATTCCGGATGACCGCCAGAGTTCTCTGTCACTCAGACTTCTCAGATTCCGCGAGAAGATCCAGTTGGAACAGAACCTCGGGTGACTCCGGAATATATAGACTTTCTCGGGTCACCCAGGTGTCACAGGTGACTTTTTTGGTATAATTACTCGACCTGCGCATGCGCGAGATGGAACATCCAGTGCTAAAGCACCGCCTCTGGCGGTCATCCGGAATTCATAGAACCGTAGTTACATACGTAACTATCGTTTTGCAACACCCCTAGGTGGTAAATGTGTAGCAAAAGTATTCGTATCCGTAGATGACAGAGCGTCCGTGAGCGGGACAAAATAGTCCCGCCCATAATTTCCTAATCCAATGAAAATCGCCGGCAGGGATGCATTTCTCAAATTACAGTGACGGCTGGTGGTGATTTTGGGTGGGTGGGCTAAAGAATGCATTACATTTATCAATACTTCACACAGGGCTCCAGACGCCATGAGGTCACCTTTATATCTCTGTTCATAACTTTCATATAATGTGAATGATTTTTAAACAAGATTATGGTGTAGAGAAAGGCATTTCTTTATTTGAAGCACAATTATAAATAAAAAGAAAAATAAGGTGTTTAAAGTGCTTCACTGAGCTGAAATTGAACATTTCGAACTAAACCATTAAGCAAAATAAAACTTTTTTTGTGCTTAAAGTATTACACAATTAAAATGTTAACTGGTCTCCCTTTGCGCAAAATGCGGCTGTAGACGATCACACACTCTTTGGTAGAAACGTCTGTGTCGCCGTCAATCATGAAGGACATGTAGGGGTCCTTTTACATTACATTAAAATACATTCAAGGACATTTGCGGCATGTTAATGAAATACTTTGGGGGGAATTCACTTGAACTAAGTCATTTCATTTAACATAATGTAGGATACCCATCTCCGTTCAGTAGGACGCCCTCTTCACTTCTCCAGAAATAAACGTATCCCGTGCTGAGTATGCTGCGATCTTTATAGCTCCATGGCTGGCACGGGGTGGGTCCCAGTGTAATTTGAGAAATGCATCCCTGCCGGCGATTTTCATTGGATTAGGAAATTATGGGCGGGACTATTTTGTCCCGCTCACGGACGCTCTGTCATCTACGGATACGAATACTTTTGCTACACATTTACCACCTAGGGGTGTTGCAAAACAACCTGCAAAAAAACCCACAGCTGAGACTTGCAGGAGCAGATTCGAGCAGTTGTAAAATGGTTTTGTGCTCGCTCATTAAAATGCTGAATTAACATAGCGTTCACAGATGTGCAACTTCTGATGCATTTGTTCAAATTTGGGTTTACGAATGCACACCTTTTGGGCATGTTCTCAGATTATGAAACACGGGTGTGCGAATGTGTTTTGCACCAACTGCGCTGCAATAATTGTAGCAAAAGGATTTGTGCACCTGTAACACAGATTAGCGTACTCGTAGACCCTATTTTGTGTTTACAATGGTATAAAAAATATTTATATTTTTTTTACGACTACAAATGTACTGTTACACATTTGTGACTTTAGAGTACACATGCAAAATAAATATATACGACTTCAAATTTACTGTGACTTTAATGTACGTATTCAAATTCTGCAGTTACAGGTGCTAAAGACTTTTGCTACAATAATACCTTCATACTGAAGGACCGGCAGTCTTTTAGTAGACCTCAAAGGGGGAGAAATCTTTACATCAGAAATGTGCCACTCGATTTCTCCACCAATATCAAGCCCATGGATCATGTTGGGTCTATAAGTATTATGATTAAAGTATTAAATAAGATTATATTCAATTGAATATAAAAAATACAAGATTACATACGAGAACCATCAGAGAACGGATAAAACACAAGGTGTCAAACAGAATCATAGAAGACTAACTGCCATGTCTGCAGCGATCCACAGTGTTGTCAACATACCACCTTTCAACACATGCTCAGTGGCCTTGCTCCTTACTTCTTTATTACTTGTTTATTTATCTTGATTGGCCTTAAGCAGAAACTTAAACCAAAGAAAAAGAGCCTCCTTTAGCATTCCACGTCTTTCCTACCGCCTGCTCAGGTCAACACTAATGGCAACATTGAGATTATTCTCTCTCTCTCTCTCTCTCTCTCTCTCTCTCTCTCTCTCTCTCTCTCTCTCTCTCTCTCTCTCTCTCTCTCTCTCTCTCTCTCTCAATGAGGTAGACAAAAATTCACAAAAAACAGGAAGTAAAACACAAAACAGGATGTTAAAATTCTTCTCACTCGCTTTGGTAAATTTACAAATACCAAAACACCATGGATTGCCTGCAAAAGCCAGTCTCTTGCTCAAAATCCTTAGTTCATCTCTCAAAAGTAAATATCTGTGTCAATGAACATGTCAGTGCCATCAGAATGACAAGTCCTTATGTCATTGTGTACTAATAAGACAGTCAAATTGCTGTCTCCTTAGGGAAAACTGTACATGCAGTGCTGTAGGAATTACAGTGCAGTCTTCCTACACCTCCTGACGTTCCTGTCTGTCAAATTCTTCTTCTCTCGCAGCCTCACTCCTCTTCCTCTTCTTCATCTCTCTGGCTGTTGACTCCATCCAATTCCTTGTCCTTCCATTGTCAGACATTGTAACATTGTGTTGTGTTCCAGCTATATGCTTGCCAGTTGATGGTTCATGAGATGCACCTTTGAACTATTTCAGTAAACTGGATGATCGTTGGTTGATCTAACCCTTCACACATTTCCGTTTGCTTGAGAAAGTCAAGATTTAGCTGGCAAAAATTTACCAATTCAGGACAGATTTAGAAAAAAAGGCTTATCTTATCAGACCATTTTGAATGTAAAGTCTTATGCAATGAGCTAATGCCTAAATTCTGTGGGGGGTGAGAATATTCGACAGTGACCCATTATGAAACATTTTGAACAACATGACATAAGCAATTGACAATGTAGGAAAGAGCAGAGAATTGTGCATAATCATTTGCATGAATGTACCAAAGCATTTGCAACTTTGTTCAAAGAAATGAGGAACTGCTTTTTTGATGTGCAGAAGTGACACAAGGGTGTTAAAATTGAACAAGCAGTTTTGAGATTTTCCATTCTGAGAAAACTGAGAAAAACTGTAAAATACAACTTTTTCTACTGCATTTTTTATTATATATCATTATATTTTGATTGAATGTTTTTCCTTCTATTTGTTAGTTAGGATTCACATCATATCTTTGATGTTTGATTTGTATCCCTTGTCCACTTAGTGCATTAAACTAACATTCTCTTACCATCTATTCTCTCTCTCTCTCTCTCTCTCTCTCTCTCTCTCTCTCTCTCCAGGGGGATTCTGGGAGTCCCCTCATCTGTCAGCAGAACTCGGCGTGGATCCAGGCGGGCGTGGTCAGCTTCGGGGATATCTGTGCTAAGGGGATCCCTGACGTGTACACCCGGGTCTCTGCGCACCAGACCTGGATCAGGGACCAGGTGGCGGCGGGGGGGGGGCCGGCCGAGGTGTCCCAGATCGGCTTCTCTACCTTCGTCTCTGGCGGCGGGGCGACCGGCAGCAGCAGCAGCGCCACGGCGGGCCTCCGTCACGTCACGCTCTCCTCCCTGCTGCTGATGATGGCTCTTCTGGGCTGAGGGGGCAGAGGTGCAGGACAGCAGAGAACCTACTCTGCTGTGTTTCCACCTCTCAGTGGAGCGCAGGTCTTCGTTCCCCATGAGCAGCTGTCCTTTAGGCTTTGACCTTCAAGTGGCTTTGTCTATAAATACATGAAACACGCCCTTATATGCTGTTCAGAAGAAGCCTCTTCTGGGGGAGGTCTTCATCAGGTGTTCTCATCTCTTGTGAGAATACCTCGTGAATTATCTTGTTTACTTTGATTTAAGCTCATCTGTTGTATTTAGAACAAATATTGTATCTTGAAATCCATATGTTATTATTATCATTATCATTATTATTATTATTATTATTATTATTATCATTATTATTATTATTATTATTATTATTATTATTATTATCATTATTGCCATTTAATAAAAAACATAATCAGCTTGCCTCGTCCTTCTAATTCCTATATTACTCTGTCTGCTGGTTGGTGGAGGCAAGGTTATGTGGCCATTGAACTTCGAATTGGATTTGTTTCTCTGCCTCGATTTGGATTAAAGCGTCAGCTACATGCCGAATTATAATACCCACGCTGGATGGGATAAAAGGAGGACTTCAGGGCCCAGTTTCCCGAAAGCATCGTTAGCCTACGTGGATCGTGAAGTGCGTCGTATGAGCATCGTACAGTTTTCACATCGTATCCCGAAAGCATCGTTGGCAACGAACGTCGTGAAAACGCTCGTAGCTAACGAGGACTCCATAGTCTACTACAGACTACTATCTGTATTCTGTGGGGCCTTCAGGTGGTCCGGGAGGGCGTTCCATAGTCTTAATAGCCCATATTTAAGTCCTAAATCCCCCCCCCCCCAGTCAACAACTTTAAGAGTCTCCCACAATCAAACCCTGCCAGCCTACTTCATCCTGACCAAGAATATGGGCAGGATCTAGACCAAGCTCTCCTAATCGGGTCAGCAATAGCCGTGTGTCAATGCCTAGCCTCTGCGTTTGAATGATAATGAATGAATGGAACGTTGCATTTTTTATGTCTACAAATATTGTAGACTAGAGAGCCAATCAATTATGCAGAATCAGATAAAGTCAGCTCTCTTTGCTGGGCAAAGTATGTTTCAGATATCAGCACATTAAGATAAATGTAGTTGTCACACAAGCTATTTGGGATTTTTGTAATATGGAATTATTTCAGGGGGGGAAATGCCATGAAAATATTTATGCACAGTGCGTTCAGGATTAGGACTGATATCGCATATGTCGGCCTAGGCCTAATCAATTGTGTTTTAATATCTTTAGCATTCATATTATTGCAGTCTATTCTTTTCGTAGGCTACTCTGCTGTTGGTATTGAAGGGGAGATATTTTAACCCTTTTTAACCCCATTTTCCTGCGACATTCCTGCATCTCCCCCTGCGTCATAGCCCGTTTCAGCACCATGTCAGTGGACAGGTACAATCCTACGAACGTCGTGAGTGCAGTGAACGCGCGTTCATGAGTTTCGGGAAACGCTCCAAAGAAATTCACGATGGTTCGCAAGATCCATCGTGAGAATGATCGTACGAGCGAAGATCCATCGTTATCGGGAAACGAGGGCCTGGTCCCAATGTGTTGTCCTCTCCTTGTGATCAGAACATTATTTAATACACATGGACAAGATGTCAAGTCATGCCTGATGTTCTATTCTTTCCTTCATTTAGAAAACGTTTCCACCAATGACTTGTGAATAAAACGATACACAAACCATCACTGTCTGATCATTGAAAGATCAAATGACGTTATTTGAAATAGGATCTGCACCCGTAGTCTCCTCCAATATATCCTATAGGGGAAGGAAAGTATTGTTGGAAGGGTGTTTCACTCCCAACCGAATAGGTTTTGTGTTTGAACCCAAATGTTAACTCTGCAGCCTACCCTGTGAGCATACTTGAGCAAGATGTCCTAACCCCTACCTTCTCCTTAATGACCTGTCCCTGTGTTCACTGTCCTACCCCTACCTGCTCCCTAATGACCTGTCCCTGTGTTCACTGTGCTACCCTTACCTGCTCCTCAATGACCTGTCTCTGTGTTCACTGTCTAACCCCTACCTGCTCCCTAATGACCTGTCCCTGTATTCACTGTCTAACCCCAACCTGCTCCTTAATGACCTGTCTCTGTGTTCACTGTCTAACCCCTACCAGCTCCTTAATGACCTGTCTCTGTGTTCACTGTCTAACCCCTACCTGCTCCCTAATGACCTGTCCCTGTATTCACTGTCTAACCCCCACCCGCTCCTTAATAACCTGTCTCTGTATTCACTGTCTAACCCCCACCTGCTCCTTAATGACCTTTCCTGGCCACGTAAAAGCCGCTGCTTAATGAAAACATGGTAAATAGTACATTTAACAATTATTCATGGATCCTGAGGTGATATGTACTACACTTGAGCACTCCAAATATAAACAAGATAACACTTTTTTCTGGGATTTATTTGTTTTTATTAGCGTGACGAGATGACCATCACTCAATATCCAGAGTTTGAGATCGCATTCATGGGATATTTCTCATTATCCCGAGATAGCGAACCAATAAAATTGCGCCATCTTAGGAGGTTCACGTGTAGCGTATACTAAATGTGAGTAAACGAAGAGGAAGAAGGCGAACAAGCTCTGTTAAAGTCCTTTATTGTTCGGTACCAGGATGAACCGGCAATAACAAGTACAATCAACAGGTTCCATGAATACAAACAGTAAGGTGGGAATCTTTGACTTCAAAGGTGCAGAACGTGAGCGGATGGGAATAGAGATCCACTAGTAGGCGTGGTTGGCCACGAACAGGGACTCCCCGCCGGCGCTGCTGCTTCCGCCGGGCGCGTACTTACCCACACAGGCCTGGCTGTTAGCCTGGGGAACAAAACAACAACCTGAGTTAGAACGTTCCTTAAGGAACAGCTACAGCATGCTAACATAGCATGCTGATTTTAGCATCTTCGTTAAATACACACAAACATACAAACATAAAAAGTAATAAAGATAAGTAATAATGTATTAAAATGATTAATGCCACTAAAATAAAAAGCCCCGCCTCTGCAGGAAGCCTAGACTGGGTAGCCCCGCCCATTCTGCCGGCGATTTGAGTTCGCCCTACCGAAGGGTCTGGAGAAGAGCAATACATTTCTTTCTAATTTTGATACGTTTTTGCGGGAGCCAATCACCAAGCTGGCTTTTCCCCCTGGCGCGCTATTGGCTGGTTTAACTCAATGAGAACTGCGAAGCGACGGCAAGCAGCCATTTGCGTACAGAGTCAGTTGAACTAGGCCCGTTGTTCACGCCTTTTGTGCTGTAGAAAATGACAGCAGCCTCCCCGGACCAACGTGCAATCTACCAGCCACCTACCAGAGCCCTCTTGATCAGCTCCTCCTGGCAGGCCTTGCCGTTCTCCTTCTTGCCTTGCCAGGCCTTGAGTGCCGATGCCTGCAGGGCACGGCCGTAGGAGAAGGTGACGGCCCAGGGCCGGGCCAGGGGGCACTGGTTCATGGCGTTCAGGTTGATGGAGGCCTCCTCCTCACTCTGACCACCGGACAGGAAGGTGATGCCTAGGAGGAGGGGGCGGAGCTTAACGAACGCTGTGTGCCTGAGTGTTTGTGGGAATGTGTGTGTGTGTGTGTGTGTGTGTGTGTGTGTGTGTTTGTGTGTGTGTGTGTGTGCTTGTGTGTGCGTGTGTGGGTGTGTGGAAACCCTAAAACAACATACATATGTATGTATATTATTAGGGCTGTCTCCGACAATTTTCTGAGTCGAATCAGATCTGCCTTTTCAGTCCAGAGATTCGACTATTCGGCGGCTGAGCAGGGCAAGTCTTTTGGAAGTTTAAAAAATTAGTTTTCTTTCTATTAACACTCTGTTGTGGTAGGCTCTAGGCCTTTTATGCGTTGCGCTCATTACGTTCTCACCTGAACAGTTTTCTGTCAATCAAACTCGTCGGAATTGTAGTCAACTTACTCTTGTCGGGTTTAATTAGGCTCCTGCCCATAATGCAGTCTGATAATGAACACGGGGCTCATGTATAGGCCAGTGGATAATCCACTATATGAGCCCAGTGTTCACGATGTGATTGCATTTATTGAGCCCGAAAGAATGCACAGCGTTGTGTCGCCACACTGACTGCGCTCCAAGAGAAAATGTAGCAATAATGTAAGGGGAGACAGCCGCTTCCCTCTGCGAGATTCTGTCTAGCAAACAAAATAAAAAATGAATCAATTGCCGCAGTGACATGGACAGTGTCTAAATAAAGCTTCTCTTTATTGTTATCATTAGAGCTATGATGCAAATGGGGAATTTTAAGCCTGCGGTGGCATCTGTACGTGCAGTTTGCAATTTATATTAACAGTATTATAAAAAAATAAAGGAAGACGACGGGAAACCCCGCAGTCGACTCGGATTCTCTTTGATTCAGATTCTCTCAGATTCTCGACTCGAGTCGACTGCGGGGTTTCCCGACTGATGATTCGTATCATCATCACAGCCCTATATGTTATATACATACATACACATATATATATATATATATATATATATATATATATATATATGGGATATATGGGACCATATGTGTGTGTGTACGTGTGGCCTCACCAGGGACTGCTGGGGGCACGGTGCGGCGCAGGGCGGTGACGGTCGCCATGGCGATCTCCTGGTTGGTGTACTTGTGTGAGCAGGAGTGTCCGGCCGTCACCATGTTGGGCTTGAGCAGGGTTCCCTCGAGGTACACGTGGTGGTCGGACAGGGCCTTGTACATGGCGGCCAGGACCTTCTCTGTGACATACTGGCAGCGCTTCAGGTCATGGTCACCGTCGGGCAGGATCTCGGGCTCCACGATGGGCACGATGCCGTGCTGGGGGAACACCGCTCGTTAACATCTGACTCGTTCACTGATAGCACCCCTAACCCCGACGCTAACGTCAAACAAACACCAGACAATGAACACACTGATGTTGGCATCGCGAACTCACAGCCGGGTGCTTTGAGGAGATTTAAACGCTTGACCTGTTGACAACCACTTGTTTGTCAACAGTTTTTGTTTTTGAGTCCGATCCCCTTACCATCTGGCAGATGCTAGCATAGCGGGCCAGCACGTTGGCGTTCTCGATAATGGCCAGTCTGGAGGGGGTGGTGGGGGTGATCTTCATCACACAGCGCCACTTGGCGAAGTCAGCGCCGTCCTTCTTGTACTGGGCACAGCGCTCATACAGACCGTCAAGACCTGCGCAAGAGATGCACACAGGTACTCATTAACACAAAACGCTACAAATCTTTTGGGTTGTCAATGAATTCCCACGGTGGGACCAGTCACATTGTTGGTATCCCAGTGCTGTCTTGGATGTTATCCCAGTATGTCAATTGGAGTCAAGTAGATTTGGATTTGTAAACATCTGTGGACGACATTGGCCGTGTCCAAAGGATTTAGGGCCGGTCTATTACAGAGTCCTGAGGGTTGCAGGTCTGGCGTCTAACCTTGGGTGGTGGTCTCGCCGTTGGTCCCGGCGAGGGGCACCACGCCCTTGTCCACCTTGATCCCGACCACCATGCCTCTGCTCTTCAGGTGCTCGGGGAAGAGCTTTCCGGCGTCTGTCTTCTGGTACATGGTCTCGTGGAAGAGGATCACGCCTCCAATGCAGGGGTCGACGCGCTCGTCAGCTGTGAAGAGCAGCTGGCGGTACAGCCTCCTGTTCTCCTCGGTGTTCTCAGCATTGATGCTCTCGAAGCGCTTGGCCACGCTACCTGGGGTCACACAGGGGAACAGAACCGGCTCACGGATGGGGTGGAGGTCATAGTTGTTCTCTCAATGACTTTGCCTCCAGCTTTGCCAAACACCACATCAAGCAAGGTTTTACATCCTGCTCCGTTTTTGCCAAGAGCTTGGAGGGTTGGATTGTCCTGAACTAGTCTCTGGTAAAGTAAAGTACAGTAAACTGATCTAGTCTGGACTGGAGTGATTGGATTAGAGCAAACTAGGCAGGCGTTAGTGGAATTAAACAACACAGGAGTGGATTAGACTGGATTTAACTGGATTTTGTTCTAGGTTTTTTGTTTACCGGTGGACTCGTCTGCGGCGAGGATTCCCTTTCCGGGAGCGACGATCCTAAGAGCGATGTCGCTGAGCTCCTTCTTCTGCTCCGGGCTGAGGAATGGGTAGGCGTGAGGCATCTTGACTGCTGAGGAAGAGGAGGTTGAGATTGAACCCATAGCAGTTAACGACACTGATGACTTAACCCCAACGTTGTGTTGAATCATTAAAGACCTTTATTGTGCAACGTATTAGCGACTTGACCGCCAGTCAGTTCTATGTTTTAGGTTGCTTTGTACTCCTACACCACATTCTTCTAAAATGAATAGTTTACTACTTGATATATCTTGCTTGAGGATACAAGGCTGATCAATTTCAAAATAATCGTATGGTTTTATTGGAGTTGTTTTACTCTGGGTTAGTCCAAGATATGGAGGCCGTGAGCCGGCAGCTGTGGACGGAATGGAGGAGCGTGCAGACGACCTTTCCTTCCGCCCTCCTCGTAGCCCTGACCTTTCTATTCACATCCTGACCTCAACCCCTCCCCTGATATCACAACCTAGCTCTATCCTCTCCCCTTGTATTTCCCTCTATCTCTCTCCCTCTCTCTCCCTCTCTATCCCCCTATGTAAAGCCTGGTCATACTATTTATAGGCAGATAAATATGCAGGCATTGTCAGCTGCTGTTGGGTTTGTAGGACTTTGGAGAAGGAAGTTTCGTAACAATATACTTCAACACGCAGAAGAGCAGATGATAAATATAGACTGGCTGTCTAGAAGCAGGAAATATCGGCACTGTGGTGGAACTATGAGTCAGACCGACCAGTAGAGTTCTGCAAAAAGGTTCCTGATAACGTTTCTGACTCTCCAAAGAGGAAGCATGCTATTACTCAGATAACCAAGATGGTGAAACCGCTAACACAGAAGAGATTGCGATTAAAGTTGTATTTGGCTTTTTCATTCAAGAGCATGACCAACATATAAAGCCATATGAAGATATTCAAGTTTAAGTTTAATACCTTTGGGTTTTTTGAGCTTTACTTAAGCAAGTACCAAACACTATACTGCAAAAAGACTGGTGACGTTGAAATTAAAAGTTTAAAAAGTTAAGCACTGGTCCCATTCCATACAAAATTCCACATTAATTTCTATCAGTCTGTCCTCAAAACACCACTTTCATCCACTTGACACCGCATTATTATTACAAAAGAATTCTCATGCATTGGTTGACCGATCACTAAGATATCAGAAGACGTCAACAACAGCAGAGCTTGTTGGCCCTTGACGAGCTGCTGATATCCTACTGATGCCGTGTCTGAAAGTGCAATTCAAAAGATCATTTACCTGTGGATGCTTCCGAAGGAGAGCTGTGAGGAGAGGAGAAGGATCTAGGGTTTAGTCCACGACAACGCTCTCTCTCCCCTACCCCTACTATTTATCTGTCCATTGTGACCCCTCACATTTCAACCGCCCGGCTATTAAAAGCCCAGCATGCAACAGGAGACGCCCGGTGACATTCAGCAGCTCTGGGCCAGAGTACAGAACCTTTGGAAAGGGCAAAGAGGGGTCCAGTCACCAGGTAGACGGGGACAGAGATGGGACAGAAAGGACTAACGACTTATCACTCTCTCTCTTGCTTTGTCTCCAATCGGTTTATTTTGAGGATTTAGGTGGTAATAAACAATTAGGTGGTTATTAGTTAACTAAGGCTTTGCACACACACACACACACACACACACACACACACACACACACACACACACACACACACACACACACACACACACACACACACGACCACACACATACATACATGCACACAAACACACACACACACACACACACACACACACACACACACACACACACACACACACACACACACACACACACACACACACACACACAAACATTCACTCAAATGCAGTTGTTTTTTTTAACTGTCTGTGTTTGTGTATGTGTGTGTGTCTTCACAGTGTGTGTCTTCACAGAGTGGTTGATAAACATTTAATTGCACATATTAACACTTTTTAAATCCAGATTTACGCATCTATGAATACTTTTGTGTACACGATGAGCACAAAACGACTTCAGAAGAGAGTAACCAGGCATGTACACATATAGACATACAGTATACACGTGCAGGCTATGCATTGAAACATGCATGCATAGAACACACAAGATACATAAACACACTGCACAAACGGGATGGCCTTGCCCACTGGCTGAACATACCCTTAGAAATCCAACCCAGTGGAGCCAAGTGTGTGCAGCTGTGCAACCTTTGACTGACCTTTGGCTGACCTGTTGTGTGATTGGCCGGTGGAATCAATCTCTTCATGCAAATCCCCTTGGGATCAGAGGTGAAGCCCACTCTCAGACAAACCGCACACGCATGCACGCACAGACACCATACACACGCAAGCATAATAAAGAAGTTTGTGCACATGCGTGTGTGTGCTTCTGTCAACACACAGAAGGATATACACAATGCTTTTGTAATAAACAAATGAACATACACTGTGTTCAGACCGATGTGTTTCAGCTGCTTTTTGACGCGCAAATTATTGCGCGAAGTAGCCTGTCTAGGCGCGTTTTGATACCAGTCAAATGAGCTCCTCTTGATTTTCACAGCCAGCAAACACGATCGTTCTTCAACCAATCAACGTTAACTAAAGTCAGACCTCACCAGTCACAAATCTCGCCAGCTCATGTTTTATTTACTCTGCAGTGGGTTTCCCTCCCATACTCCAATTATTGGTGTGAATGCTGTAGCATTCACAGCTTTGAAATCCTACATATTTATTTTTATTTTTCCGCCACTTTTTCTGCAAGCAACTCCTTCAACAGACTTCAACGTAGAAACATCATTCAAACATTAAAACGTTCAGCTCCATTAGTAGTATTATGCTATTATTTTTCTCATTGATATTATTCATACTTCCCGAGATATTCAACTTTATTCACCGAAAATTGCCCCATTCACTCCCATTCAAAATTCAAAAAACGCTGATTCACCCTTCATCCGATTCAACCCTTCCAACATTCAAACCTTCATAACTTGGTCAAATTTCAACCGTTTACCATCATTCAAAGAATTAAACAGATCTACACATTAACGTTAGCGTTAGCACTGATGTTAGCATTAGCACTGAATTAGCATTGACGTTAGCATTAGCGCTGACGTTGGAGTTGACGTTATCCCTGACGGTAGCATTAGCGCTGATGTTAGCGTTTATGTTAGCGTTAGCATTAGCGCTGATTTAGCATTGACGTTAGCGTTAGCGCTGAAGTTAGGATTGACGTTACCATAAGCGCTTACGTTAGCGTTAACGTTAGCGTTAGCGCTGACATTTGAGTTGACCTTAGCGTTAGCGCTGAGGTTAGCATCCAAACATTAAAACGTTCAGCTCCATTAGTACCATGTTGCTATTATATTTCCTAGATTCAGTGTCTTCATTCTACAGACTTCATTCTACCTTCAAAATGTTCATCAGATTTTCTAGATTCAGCGTCTTCATTCTACAGGCTTCATTCTACCTTCAAAATGTTCATCAGATTTTCTAGATTCAGCGTCTTCATTCTACAGGCTACATTCTACCTTCAAAATGTTCAGCAGATTTCCTAGATTCAGGGTATTGATTCAACATTCAGCTTCAGCAGTAGAGCGGAGCATTTCAGCGTCAGCAGACTTTAGCAGTATGACTTCAAAACCATTCAACTCATTCATAGTTCATTCTACAGACTTCATTCTACCTTCAAAATGTTCATCAGATTTCCTAGATTCAGCGTCTTCATTCTACAGGCTTCATTCTACCTTCAAAATGTTCAGCAGATTTCCTAGATTCAGGGTATTGATTCAACATGCAGCTTCAGCAGTAGAGCGGAGCATTTCAGCGGCAGCAGACTTTAGCAGTATGACTTCAAAACCATTCAACTCATTCATAGTTCATTCTACAGACTTCATTCTACATTCAAAATGTTCAGCAGATGTCCTAGATTCATTGTAACGATTCTTCAACGTGCAGCTTCAGCAGTAGAGTGGAGCATTTCAGCGTTAGCATTCACACCGCAATACCTTCAGGGATTGCAATTCTAGTTATTTTTTTTTTTTTGTTATTTATCTAGCATGAGGCGGGATAAATATGATGGCGGTGCAGAGGAGCGAGTAGAGGCCGCTGTCACGTTAAAATTGTACCGGGGGCGAAAATTGTACCGGCCTACGTCATCGTTTGTTTACATCCTGACAACCTGCCCGGCAACAGACTACGCGATGCAGAAAACATGTTTCCAAACGACGAAATAACATAATACAGATAGCGGATCGCTATCTGTATTATGATAGATAGCGATAACAATTGTTTTTACTTTATATTTGTATTGTATTTAATTGTTTAATCGAAACAATAAAAAAATTTGCCCGCGAAACTGCCGAACGCGTCAAATGACAAATGTTTTGCCCGCGAAACGGGCGATCGCGTCAAATGACGTAGGAAGGTTCTTGAAACATAATACAGATAACGGATCGCTAGATAACACTTGTTTTTACTTTATATTTGTATTGTATTGAATTGTTTAATCGAATTTAGCTAGTAAATAAAGTAAAAACAAGTGTTATCTAGCGATCCGTTATCTGTATTATGTTTCAAGAACCTTCCTACGTCATTTGACGCGATCGCCCGTTTCGCGGGCAAAACATTTGTCATTTGACGCGTTCGGCCGTTTCGCGGGCAAATTGTTTTATTGTTTCGATTAAACAATTAAATACAATACAAATATAAAGTAAAAACAATTGTTATCGCTATCTATCATAATACAGATAGCGATCCGCTATCTGTATTATGTTATTTCGTCGTTTGGAAACATGTTTTCTGCATCGCGTAGTCTGTTGCCGGGCAGGTTGTCAGGATGTAAACAAACGATGACGTAGGCCGGTACAATTTTCGCCCCCGGTACAATTTTAATGTGACACCGCCACCAACGACCACCAACAACAAAGATGGCTGCCACTGATGTAGAACGGTTGATTGATTACGCTATCGAAACACCCTTTTGCAAAGATGTTGTAACGAGGTGGTTCCCAAAAAAATGCACCACAATGCACACACATACCCCCCCCCCCCCCCCCCCCCCACACACACACACAAAAAAAAAAAAACACACACTCATGCACACAGCCAGACTGTTATCCACTTGAAACAGACGTCATACACACACACACCTTTCCTTTTAAGGGCTGATGTAGAGTCATCTTGATGCCTCTGGTATCGTGGTTTCGGTGTTGCGTCAAGGTTCAACTCAGAGACAGTAAAGATCTTAAGACAGTGTTAGACCAATATCATCTTCTCTCACCCAGATCCTGTCTGGACGACCTTGTATCCAAACCATCCAGAAGGATCGCCCGAAGTTATATTCAACATACGCCAGGCTTGGGAATCCACGTTAAAGGCTTGGGACGCCCGCAAGCCTGAATTTTTTTTTTTTATCTGTGAGTGTGTGTGTGTGTATGTTTGTGTTTGAGTCTCCAGTGTGTGTGTGTTTGTCTGGATGAATTGCGTGTGTCTGAAGAGTCGGTGTGTGTATTTGTGTGGGATGGGAGAAAAAGAAAGTGAAACATTAATGTCTTTGAGAGAGAGAGAGAGAGAGAGAGAGAGAGAGAGAGAGAGAGTGAGAGACAATGGGAGATATAGAGAAGGTTAGATAGAGCGTAAATGTGTGTGTGAGACTTGTGTGGTCTAATAAGCTAATAGCGGGTCGACAGTAGCTCAGGAGAGCAGGGTTGACTGGTAACCGGAAGGTCGCCAGCTCCTCCGGGGATGCTCAGGCCCATTTCCTGTGGTTGACTCCGCCGTCGGTGTGTTAATGTTTGAATGATTGGTTGCAAGTCGCTTTGAATAAAGTGGCAGCAAGATCCCCCAAATGTTAATGCAATGGGAATAGTATAAATGTATTTACATTAGGGCCGGACAATTCTGCTTGCAATGTCCCCTTCGCATCAGATACGAGGCTCTCTGACAGCGCCTGTAGCTGTGAGCAGGGCCAGGGACCCAGTTCAGCTGCAGTGTCACTTATTATTTCTCATAGCAGCCCACTTCCTCTTCCCAGCCCAGCCCCTGGGCTCCCCGCGCATCCAAGCCGTGACCTGGCGGCAGACAGGGGGTGTCTCTTTTGTCATGTGGTAACAGAAAGCCCGCCCAGCGCCAGCTACCGCTCAGCCTTCTGCGCTCTACAGCTCCCACTTCTCTCTCCCTGCACACAGTCTGGGGAGCGAAAATACAACCGTGATGGACTGGATGATCACTCTTGCAGTGTGCTTCTCAGGTAACAAAGACGCGTGAAACAGTGTGCTATTTTGTAATTTTAGTCCTTATTCTGTCTTGATTCTTAAGACTTTAGTTGATTATTGTGTTGCCTATGTGATTCTTGGGCTCATGATGCATGAACTATTGTCTTGTGTGGCTCGTTGTGTGCTGTGATGTCTGTATTTAGAGGAAATAACACATCCTGCTAAGTTCTAACTGACCTAATACTTAGTCTCATACCCACATTTACGCTCCATCTAATCCTCTCTCTCTCTCTCTCTCTCTCTCTCTCTCTCTCTCTCTCTCTCTCTCTCTCTCTCTCTCTCGTGTGTGACTCTTCAGACTAGGGATGTCCCGATCCAGCTTTTTGCACTTCCGATCCGATACCGATATTGTAGCTTTTAGCATCGGCCGATACCGATACCGGCCGATCCTAGCATGCATTAAAGATTAAAGATATTTACTTATTTTGTTGTACTACTCATGTTGAAAAGGGTTTTACTCTTAAGAACAACTAGCCAACTTAATTAGGTTAGTTTGAATAATCCACAATAGTTGGTAATGAGAAGCTGACCTGTTTATTCAGGGTTAAATAAACACAAAATAGACAAAATAATAAATAGTCAAATTACCACACACACACTGAATTGGCATCAGTGCTCTGTTCTTGAACAACAAGAGTGTAAACAATATTGTAAACAATATAACATTATATATAAAAGCAACACACACAAAACCTGAGTAGAAAATATTCAAATTACCGCACACACACACTGAATTGGCATCAGTGCTCTGCTCTTGAACAACAAGAGTGTAAACCAAGGCTTAAAAAGCCAACACTAGGTGTGCGCTAGGTGTGCTGAACAACGCGGACCGGATTTAGGGGGAGAAACTGAAAAAAAACTGGAATGGATTACCTACATTGGTGCGCTCGAAAAACACGGACCGGAGATTTGAAAACAAACTGGATCGGGAGTCCGGATCGGGATTTTCCCGTGCAGGCCGATCCGATATTGATATGCATTTCTTTGCTAATATCGGCGGCCGATCCGATCCAAATATCGGATCGGGACATCCCTACTTCAGACACACACAATTCATCCAGACAAACACACACACACTGGAGACTCAAACACACACATACACTACAAACACACACACACACACACTCACAGATAATTCATTTTTTTTCAGGCTTGCAGGCGTCCCAAGCCTTTAACGTGGAATCCCCAGCCTGGCGAACGTTGACTACAAATTCTGGCGATCCTTCTGGATGGTTTGGATACAAGGTCGTCCAGATAGGATCTGGGTGAGAGAAGATGATATTGGTCTAACACTGTCTTAAGATCTAACTCTAACCCTGTCTATAGAACTAACCCTGGTCTAAAGATCTGACACTGTCTTAAGATCTAACTATAACCCTGTCTATACATATAACCCTGATCTAAATATCTAACCCTGTTTTAGGATCCAACTATAACCCTTTCTATTGAACTATCCCTGGTCTAAAGATTGAACCCTGTTTAAAGAACTAGCCCTGGTCTAAACATATAATCCTGGTCTATAAATCTAACCCTGGTATAAATATCTAACCCTGTCTAAGGTTCTAACCCTGGTCTACAGATCTAACCCTGGTCTAAAGATCTAATCCTGGTCTATAAATCTAACCTTGGTCTAATTATCTAACCCTGTCTAAGGTTGTAACCCTGGTCTAAAGATCTAACCCTGGTCTAAAGATCTAATCCTGGTCTATAAATCTAACCCTGGTCTAAATATCTAACCCTGTCTAAGGTTCTAACCCTGGTCTACAGATCTAACCCTGGTCTAAAGATCTAATCCTGGTCTATAAATCTAACCCTGGTGTAAATATCTAACCCTGTCTAAGGTTTTCCTGGTCTACAGATCGAACCCTGGTCTAAAAATCTAACCCTGTCTATAGAACTAACCCTGGTCTAAAGATTTTACCCTTGTCGAAATATGTCTGAATCTCTTAGATTAAGCTAACCCTAACCCTAATTAACCAAACACTGAACAAATGCTGAACCATAATCAAAACAAAAAAAATATGATGTATGTACTATTTATTCCCCTGCATTTCAATACAGTCAAATGAGGTTTGTTTCTCAAACATGGGCTGTTAACAACCAAAGCATGGAGCATGGGTTTTTTGTGAATAATATAAGTGGGACAGTAGTCAAAGTAGTAATTGGTATGATGAAGGCATCTGTAGGCTAGGGCGTTTGTTAAGTAATGGTGTTCAGGATCACCTGATTATCTAAAGCCAACCCCAAAATCTTGATTCATTATATCAAAAGTTTCAATTCGTCCTCCAATAAATTAATAATAAGTTACACATGGTAGTGAGCCTCAACGTGTTTCTGTTTTTTATTTGTGATTGTACAGGAACGACATAAGATGTAGGGTCCGAAGGTCTAATCCAATTATTTAGTGAAAATGTTCTAACACCGATCACTGAATCAGAAATCTAAAAGTAGGGTGTGTCCCCTTCCACACATGATCGTGAAGCCCCCTGCCTCCAACCTGTGTGAATAAGTGCAGTAGAGAGGATAGTGGATCATTACTTCAGAGAATAAATCAAGCTTCTTATTTCTTTACAAGGGTATAAAGGAATACCCTTATAAGGGTATAAGATTCGGCTTCGCTCAGGAGGTAGAGCGGTTGTCTTGTAACCGAAAGGTTGCTAGTTCGATCCCCAGCTCCTCCTAGCTGTGTGTTTATGTGTCCCTGAGCAAGACACTTAACCCTAACTGCTCCTGACGAGCTGGCTGTCGCCTTGCATGGTTGACTCTGCCGTCGGTGTGTCAATGGGTGTATTAACCGATGTAAGTCGCGTTGGATAAAAGCGTCTGCTAAATGCCCTAATTGTAAGTGTAAATATAAACTAAAGGAAAGAAAGTAAATACATCTGAGGAGGTTTGGCGTTGTTGAAGTTGTAGCGTATCAAGTGGCCTCAGGGGTCAGGGCCCCGGGGCCAGAGAGCAGGCCCTGGGTGTCCAAAGGATCAGGACCCAGAAGCACATGCGGGCTGACTTTGCACACAGGAATAAGAAATGTACTGTATATACAACTACATCCTTGTAAAACCGCTTTATTTTTGAATGACTGATATCAGGTAACTTAGTTGTTGTTTTTTAAATTAGGCCTACGATACACAGACTAAAAGTGCCCCATCGATGTTCTTTGAGTATCAAAGATATTTAACCTTATTTCATAATAGTGACAATTATTATGACAATAAATAAAACACTTAACAAATGGCAATAGAAAAAACAGTTACAATATGGCAATGGAAAAAACACAGTCGGGATCATTTCAGAAGTGCAGGGGCCAAGATATAAATGTTCCTCCTCATTTGTCTGCCTCCCTACTTAGAGCTAGCCTATGTATAACACCTTGATCTCCAACCTAAATGACAGAACAAGCCGTTCGTCAATACGACCCAAAACTACCAATGTGAGAGTCCGCTGGTCCAGCGACCCCTATCACCGGGCCGAGTAAACAGCAACACGTCACATATGTAAAGGTGCTCTTCGCCAAACAAAATGGAAGACTTTTTTTACACTGTCAGTGGAAAACGGTAAATTGTATCATAGTTTCGGAATTCAAATGCAACATTTCCGGTGTTATACCTAATCCCGCGACCCACCGAAAAGTGTGAACCCAGGGGGCACTGTTGCACATTTTCTGCAACATGCAAGTTTGCATTATAACAAAAAGATAAATAAAACATAAGATCTCCCCCCCACCGGTTTGTCTTTCTTTTCTTGATACTAACATTAATTCTAAGCAGCGTTTTACACAGTAGCCTATAATAGGAAATGCTCAAAGGTAAATCAGCACAATTTAACACTGACTGAAGTTTTTTATGGGTAAAGTAGCAACGGTGAAGGACCGTACTAAACGCCCTATCATTGTATGGGTCTGTAAAATGCTAATCAAATCAAAATAAATGTATTTATTAGCACCTTTAATTAAAAGGTAATTGGTTGGGGGGGAGATCTTATGTTTTATTTATGTTTTTGTCATGCCTGTCTATGCTTCAAACTCGTGCATATTGCAAAAAATATGCAACAGCGCCCCCTGCGGTCACACTCTTCAGTGGGTCGCAGAATTCGGTGTAACGCCGGCAATAAATTAGCATTTTATTTTGGTTAATCTTCAGTCAGTGAATGTATATGATGTTTATTTTGTTAGTTAATGCAACATTATCGTTGCCACTTGCCATGGTCATTAATATAGACCCCTCAATCCCTGAAACAACGCAGCTTGCACGTTACTTGAATCGTTGCGCTGTGGAATTATCTGAGCTGTTATGTTCAGTGTTATTTTAAGTAATATAAGTTAATTTCAATATAAACGTAGATACTCGAGTAACCCAGGGAGGACATTTATTCTTCTTTGGGACGAACTAGACAGAAGTGTTTTTGTGGGGAACAACAGAAGTTTATGTTATTTTTTGCTTCCGCCAAAAAATATATTTGAATGGTACATGTTATGAAAACATTTAGTTTAACTTGAAAATCAGGTTGAATTTTTCTATTCAGATGAGTACGTAGATTTTAGAGCGACCCACGGATGATGTTTCTTATTCTCTGCGACGGACTGGACCGACGTGTTTTTGTGGGCCGACCCGGAAGTTAATGTCTCTGAAAATGTCCATCCCAGAGATTCCAGATTTTATAGAACCAATTTGTTGTACCACAGAATCCTCAGTTTAGGGTTTGACTTCGGATCCGCTATTTGCAGTTACTCAAGATTTTCCCAGAGCGACCCCACAGCGCCCCCTGGTGAATAGGTCTAATGGCCAAGTTCCTATCTCTTTCAATGACTTTGGATTCATTTATTGCAACTCCTTTTATTTCCAATGTGTTTCAATGGCGCATTTGAGGAATGAATCAATTCCTGTAGGGCTAGTATTTAAAATTCCAGGTTTCCTTGTTCATATAAAAGAGACCCTAGCTCACTCCCATGTGTCCTTGACCCCAAGGTCGCAGACCAATCATTCCTGTAGGGCTCGATTTATAGTTTATTATTTAAATATTTTAGTAAAGAAAAAAAATTAATGATCTGATTAATAGCAGACGCCTTTTAGAATGTTTTTCCTCTGCCTTTAACTTTATTTATTGCATTCATGCTTCAAAAACCTTTGAAGTTGGATTTTTCTGACATGATTACATTTACATTTAGGGCATTTAGCAGATGCTCTTATCCAAAGCAACTTACAAAAAGTACATTTTCAGAAGAAAGGGAAACAAAAGCAGCTGTCGGTACAGTAAGGATGTTCATAGAACCAAGTGCCAAGCACTAACAATCGCTAGGTTAACCCATCCTCTGTATACAACAAAGATTGCTAGGATAAGATGCGTGTACATTAAAGGTGTGTACATTAAAGGTCCAATGGCATGCTACTTTATGGATGCTTATTTATTGGTGTTAAGGTAAGGCCACACTGCACGCGCGTTGGCGTTGAAAATCTGCATTTTTGCATAGGCAACCATTGGAGTAGGTGCGTAGACGCGTTACATGTGTTAAAGCGGCGCGTTAGTGGCGTTAGACGCGGCATACGCACATAATGACGCACGTAAACGCACCAAAGAGCCCACCGCACCAACGCGCAAAGTTAAACATTTTTAACTTTTGACGTGCCTACGCGTGACGCTTAGCCACGATAGCCAACCAGTGTGGAGCTTGACCCAACGTCACTGGCAGAGAGTAGTGACGCTTGCACTGAAGCATATGGCGGACTTCTTTCTTCTATGGGTGGAAATAGTAACATAGTTACGCCATTAAAAGCATTTATGTAAACATTTTTAGCGAGAAATGTGCATTTTACTTTCATAGTGTTCGCTCGGTGAATGTGAAGGATGCTTGGTTTGATAGTTATGACAAAGAGTGAACGCTCCATTCACTTGCATGGACAGCGTCTCTGGTTGCTAAGCAACCTCAACGTCTTGGCGGACTATTTCTCTGCTGATCAACACTACGAATGCTGGAAACATACCAGACACACCATGTGAAGTTATTTAACCCGATTATTGTTATTTACATCCGAGATTATTTAATCTAACTTGATCTAAACTCTATCATGCACCCAAACACACACTCCTAAATCCAGCGCAGCCACAGGCGCGTTGAACCATTTTTGTGACACACAATGATCAAGCGTCAAGTTAGGCGCGTTATGCGCGTTTTTTAACCCGAGTAACGCGTGCAGTGTGGCCTTAGCTTTAGTGGGCCCTTAATACAGTATTTGAAGACGTTCAAGAAATTCAGCCTTGGTGCAGAATAACAGCCAGTCCCACAAGGAGCTTTCCACAAACATGCCGTTTTTTAGAGCCGGTCAAGGTGGATGGTGGGGGTGTTGCCCAGAGCAGCTTGCGGCCACGGTACCATGCGTGTTTACAGTGGATGTATCGCAATGGCGAGGCACACACATCTTTTGCCGTGTTCTGTAAATATTCTACAACAGGACTCCCGTACTCCAGCGGGAGTCCTGGAGCTCTATATCTAAATAACATCATATTATACATTGCATTATAAATATATATATAAAGCTGTACGCGCCTCCAGACGAACTAAAGCGCCTCCAGACGATATTATGAATCTCAAACGACGGCATCAGGTTCTCCGACGTCTCTGGTTCTTCCACTTCCACATCAATCTGAAGAAGACTGAACCGCGACATGGAGGAGAAAGGGATTGTTGACCGCGATTGTTTCCCGCCGGAGCCGCGGGGCCTGTTCCGCGGCGGTGGTGCCCCGCGGCGGCGGGAGGGTGCCCCGCCAGTGCTGCTGAGGCAACCGGCATCGTGGCTCCGGCGGGGGACAATCGCGATCAATTCCTTTTTTCAAATGCAGAGCAGGATGGCTAGTGCTCGTTTTAGGCAAGGCAAGGCAAGGCAATTTTATTTGTATAGCACATTTCATACAACAATGGCAATTCAAAGTGCTTTACATAGAGCATAAGAAATACAAAACAGGGAGAATAGATAAGAGAATACAAATGAGCATAAAAGATAAAAAGTAATAAAAATAGAGGGTATATAAAGATAAAAGATAAAAAATAAATAAGAATATAGCTCAAAATAAAGGAGTGAATCAAAGTGCTAGTGTTGTAGTCGAAAATAAAAGAGTGAAACAAAGTGCTAGTGTTTAGTCGAAGGCACTGGAGAACATGAAGGTTTTAAGCCTGGTTTTGAAGGTACTTAGAGTTTCGGCTTGTTTTAGTTCATCAGGGAGTTTATTCCACTTGCACGAGGCAGAATAACTAAAAGCTGCTTCACCGTGTTTTGTTTTCACTCTTGGAGTGATTAATAGACTGGTCCCAGCTGACCTTAGGGGTCTAGCTGGAGTATAAGGTGAAAGGAGGTCTGACATGTATTTTGGCCCGAGACCATTTAGCGATTTATAGACTATTAGGAGTACTTTGAATTCAATCCTCTGACAGACTGGTAACCAGTGTAGAGATCTGAGAATAGGTGTAATATGTTCAAATTTTTTTGTTTTTGTTAGGACTCTAGCAGCAGCGTTTTGAACAAGTTGCAATTTACGAACAGCTCCTTTAGAAAGGCCTGTCAAAAGACCATTACAATAATCAAGCCTACTCGAAATAAATGCATAGATGAGCTTTTCAAGGTCTTGTTTAGACATGAAGCCTCTAATTCTTGCTATATTTTTCAGGTGATAGTAGGCTGATTTGGTTATTGAGTTTATGTGGCTGTTGAAATTTAGATCAGAGTCTAGAATTACACCAAGATTTCTAACCTGGTTTTGAGTTTGAAGAGAGAGAGAATCAAGGTAGGCACTGACTTTTGATCTTTTGTCATTTGCACCAAAGACAATTATCTCAGTTTTATCTTTGTTAAGCTGGAGGAAATTATGTCTCATCCAGCTGTTTATCTGTTCAATGCATTGACGGAGATTGTCGATGGGACTATAGTCGTTTGGTGACAGGGCTATATAAATTTGAGTGTCATCCGCATAGTTGTGGTACGCAATTTTGTTGTTTTTTAGAATGTGTCCTAATGGAAGCATGTAGAGATTGAATAGAAGAGGGCCCAGGATTGATCCTTGGGGAACTCCACACGTCATTTTAATTTGACTAAATACAAAATTGCCAATGGAGACATAGTAGTTTCTGTCCTGTAGATAGGATCTAAACCAATTTAAGACAGTGCCTGAAAGCCCAACCCAATTTTCGAGTCTGTCTATTAAAATATTATGGTCTACAGTATCAAAAGCAGCACTAAGATCTAGTAAAACTAAAACTGACATTTTTCCGGAATCTGTATTTAAATGGATGTCATTTAGGACTTTGATAAGGGCCGTTTCAGTGCTATGTAAGGGGCGAAAGCCTGATTGAAAGTTATCAAAGAGGTCATTTACGGTTAAATAGTTGCTGAGTTGTTGGTAAACAACTTTTTCAATTATTTTACCTATGACGGGCAAATTAGTTTTACACCTAATGCCATTTCTATCTACTGGGGGACCATATGCAGGCTAGGGGAACTCATATTAATATTAGAAAAACCTCCTAAAGTAAATTTTTAGTGCCAGGAACAAAAACACTTCCTAGTCTGTCCCAAAAAGAATAAATGTCCCCCCCGGTTACTCGAGAAAAATATTTGAAAGAACATCACCAGTTACATATAATAACACTGAACTCAACTCAGCTCAGCCGACTCATCGACGCAAAGACGTTGATTTAATCAACAGGAAGCTGAGTCGTTTCAGGGATAGCGGCATCCATTTGAATCACCATGGCAACGATAGAACACGTTGCATTAACTAACAGGCTAGACATTGTATACATTCACTGAAGATTACCAAATGAAAATACCCGTTTATCGCAAGAAAAAACGATGTTAGTCGCTTCGGATAAAAGCGTCTGCTAATTGCCCTAATTGTAATTGTAATTATAATAGCAAAGTTAGAAACTATCTAAAAATGTCCACAGAATAAATCTAATGTCATCCATTTTGTTTTGGCAAAACCTTGACATACGTGACATTCATGTTGCTGTTTCTTCAAACAGGCGATAGGGGCGCTGTACAAGTGAGAGCTCATATGGACCATTTTGGGTCACACCAACAGTCTATTCTGTCGTTTAGGTTGGAGAACAGGCTGATAAATAAGCAATAGTCTGTTCTACATACTCATGTTTGGATCTCGTTAGTTATTCACGGTCCGTCAGTCGATATCTAGCGTTATTTGAGGGTTTGGGTATTATATTTATATTGGATTGATAACACCTATATCTCCCCGTTGGACTGGTCAAAAGATACATATTAAGTTAATCGAGCCTCCAAAAGTTTGTTGCCGAAATTCCCATGGCTATAACTTATGGTCAAGGTTAAACGCCCGATGGATAAAAACAATTGTAGGCCTATAATGTAGATTTTGTAGGCCTACTTTATCATGCTGAAGTTTTTTGCGGTAGAGATTGAAGGTTCCTGTTCAGTCAGTCTCGTGCTCCTGGGGACTTTGGTCCTAGAGGTTTAAGGCTCCTAGAGGTTTAAGGCTCCTAGAGGTTTGAGGCTCCTAGAGGTTTAAGGCTCCTAGAGGTTTGAGGGTCCTAGAGGTTTAAGGCTCCTAGAGGTTTGAGGCTCCTAGAGATTTAAGGTTCCTAGAGGTTTGAGGCTCCTAGAGGTTTAAGGCTCCTAGAGGTGCAAGGTTCCTGTTCAGTTCTTCGTAGAGGTTTAAGGGCGAGAGCAGCGGTGCTCCCTGTTAGTGTTGAGGGTTGCAACGCCACGCCCTTGTTCATATCAAGCTAAACTAATCCCACATGCGCTTTCAACTTATATGTTCTATACTGGTCCTATAGTAACATATTAACATCTCCCTCTCCCTGATAAGCTTACTGGTGAGCGAGCCACTGTTGCAGACATCCCCAACGCAAAGAGGCAGAATCTACAAATGCACTAATAAGAATTGTCAACCCATCCCTCTCTCAGGTAATCACACTCTATTCACAATCATACATGCTACCTTTCATTTGTTGAACAGGACTGAATGAAAAAGTGGTGTTTTTACGTGCGGCCTGTATGTAAATTGGACCCAATAGGACCTGGGTCAAAAGTTAAAAGTGAAATGAGTTATTGATGAAGGTCTCAATACTTAATTAACTGTTACTTTTACTGTCATTCAGGTTATGTAGGCTTGCTTATCATCTTGGTCCTCGGAAAAACTTATCACAAGGCAACATCCACATGATGCTACACTTTATACAACTTTTTTAATTAAAAGGTATTGAGTGGATGCTTTCATCCAAAGTATATTACAATACCTTAAGTGAATGCATTCTGAGCATGAGAATCAAACCCGTAACCTTGGCAGTTTCAATACCATGCTCTACCAGTTGAGCTAGTCGGGATTCGACCCTGCACCCTGGCAGTGTTAATGTTCTGCTCCACCTCTTCTCTGTCAATCCTATGTTGGTATCACTTAGTCATCACAGCTTCAATTTTCTATCCTTGTGCTTTTGATTCCAGTTCCAGTGTTCGCCGTCAATATGTCTCTTGGTTTGACGTTGACGAAGGACCCAGCCTCTGAAAATACTTTGGTGAGGGGTCCATGTATTAAACATTAAATGGTTGTTTTAAAAAACAACCATCGATGGCAAAAAAGTATTGGCAAGTGTTCAAACGTCTACAGTTAGATGTTTAGAGAAGAAACATTGTTGTATTGTTTAATTGTTCCAAAAATGATCACACTATTTGTAACCGTATTTCTCCTTTGTTTAGGCATGCGGTCCAACCCTTACAAGAGAATGCAAGACTATCAACACATACAACGGATTATGCTTGAAGATTAACTCTCAAAATAGAGCTGCATTGCAAAGACCATCAATTCTAAAGGGTAAACATGTCAGCTATGCTGATGCTGAAACTTCCTAGCATTAAGCGCTTCATAGAGGAAAGGTTTATGATGTGTACAGGATGATTTGAGGCTCACTTTAGGACGATGTTCTCTTATGAATTGTCCATTGCAAAATATTCATATTGTTATTCAACAAACATACCACAATTAAACATAATTAAATTCAGTAAACTGAAATGAATCATTCACATTTCATGGGTTTCATTGGATTGACAGATTGTCCTGGCCTTTCGGACATCGCCTTTCTGCTCGACGGCTCTGGCAGCGTAGATGTTCGGGACTTCAACGCCATGAAGGTCTTTGTCAAGCGTTTGGTCAGCTCCTTACGCGCTGGAGGCACACGGGTAGGGACGGATGTCTATAAGAACACTTCTCGAGGTCCACCGCAGTGTCAATGTGTAACCACACAATGACACCCATGTATTACATAGCGTGATATTATCCAAGCCCTGAATCTATGGGTGGCCAGAGAGGCTTGGTGCTGCAGAGATACTTGCATCGGATCACTCTGCCTTTAATGGTGCACCTACAACGACCAGTATAGGCTACCTACTCTGAGTTAGGTGGTGTCAAGGGAGTCTATTGTTTTTTTACTTTCCACTATTGGTTTTTCAGTTCCCAGTTCCCACCATTCATTGCCAATATTGTTATCTAGTTTTGATGGGCATAATATTATTAGACAATTTTTCGGCATTGTATATCAGCCTGAAATAAGTGGACCAGGGACGGCTTTGTCATTGTATGGCAATAGCTTTAATTTTTAATAAATGTCTATGTCTTCATTTCAGTTCGCCATCACCGAGTACTCAGGAACTCCTATAACTTATTATCATTTTGATAATTTTGACCTCTCCAAGTCTTTGGAAAGTAAAATCCTGTCAATAACACAACAAGGTGGAGGAACGAACACGGCACGAGCCATCGAGCATGTTGTGTAAGTCCATCATCATCATTGTTTCTATCTTAACAGAACCATTGGACCCGATGTCACAGCCTGGTGCAGCCATCACTCATTGGTTGATCTTGCAAAAATAATAAAGTAACATTGTTTATAAATATTGTAATAATATTGTGTTTTAATGCGTTAAAAGAATTGAGAAGAAAAATCACAAGAAACTTCTAGGCTTCTAACTTGTTGAAATGTAACATCCTGGCAACGTTAAGGTTACATTTAACATGGAAAACCTTGAGTATGGTAACAAATATTCACTCCACTGGTCATTTTGTTTCCAAAGTACACAAGTCTTCTCACCAACCAGAGGGTCTAGGAGAAGCTCAAAGAAGGTTTTGATCGTGATTACCGATGGCGCGTCACAGGACTTCTCAAATTTAGATCGCGCAGTCAATGGCGCGGAGGCAAAGGGCATCGTTCGATTTACAATCGGGGTAAGACACTTTTAAAATGGTTATTGTTAATAAGTGCAAAGCATTCAGAAACAAAAGCATAATGGGTGATGTTACCAGGCTGCACTGCACACCCTACCTTTCTCAGTGGCACTTCAGCACTGCGCTGATGGTAGATGGACGGGAAGCTAAAACATGGGGGGCTTCAGTGGCTAATGCAGCGTTAACAGTTGAAGCGGTACACATTCTGAGAGTGGGGATCCTTAAAGGTGCCTCAACAGCTATTTAGGGTTGTGATTGTATCCCCGCCTACCGAGCCTGGACAAGCCAATCAGAAAAGACAGTTTCTAACGTCTATTTTTATCAAGACAGTAAAAAATAATGCAATGATAATGACATTTTTCTGCGTGGCTGATAAAGTTCTAATCTTTGTTTTCTATGGATAGGTGGGGAGAGCCTTCGACCAGTATCGTGCAAAAGCAGAGTTGGAGAAGATCGCGTCTAGACCACCCAAAACACACGTGTTCCGCGTTAGCAACTTTGACGCCCTGGACAAAATCAGGGACACACTGGAGGAAAGCATCTTCTCTATTGAAGGTACGAAGTCTCTCCACCTAAAACTCAAAATACATCTCAGGTATTTATTAAAATTGCAATATTTGATGATAATTTTGCGTGATCATTCTCCCGAATTCTCATCATGTCAGTTATTTAACACCAACTAAACTCTTTGATGAAGAGCTGATGATAGAAATGGTGAGGAAAAATGATACAAAGAAATCCATCAGTCACAGTTCTGGTATATGCCAGAGAGGGTCATGAGAGTAGTTTACTGAGTCCCATCAAGACTTACAGTATGTGTGTCCATAAGATACAGTCCATAACACAGAACCAAAGACATCTGATGCATGATGCATAGGCCTATGTTGGTTGGAGTTATGGCCATCATAGATGTTTTAAATGTTGATCATCAGAGGAACATCCAGGAAGGCCTATGTTTTCAAAGGCTGCTAAGCCAGAGGGTGCATGACTCTGATACGTCTTCCCTTTAGGAACTCAGACAGGTGACTCTTTGATAATGGAGATGGCCCAGGAAGGGTACAGCGCAGCCTTCGTCCCGGGGGTGAACAAGTCTTTCAATCGACCAACACTAAGAATCTTTTCCACACATTAACAACCTTAATTCAACTCCACATTGCTGAGAGGTTAGTTATACATAGAGTATGTCCCGAATAGTGACCTAATGCTTCTTCATACTTTCCAGGGTGGGTTTCAGATGGCATCTGTCGGAGCGTATGATTGGAGTGGGGGCTTTCAGGGCTACTCATCTGATGGTCAGCTTACATTTCCACAGGACGAACAGTTTGTGGAGAAAGACAGCTATCTAGGTAAGAAACACTAAGAAACAGTGAAAGGATCAATGTGGAGTTTGAACCAGTGAGAAAGTTTAGCTTCTTCAGCGCCATTCAAGGCTGTTCAGGATCTGACCAATCATGACCTTCTGGGTTCTTAGCTAGAGAATAAGTAAGAAGCGTGAGGCGAATCACTGTAGATATACCTATTGAATCCCGTCCCTGAAGTCTATTACTATTGCCCTGTTACAAAAAAGGAGCAGATCATAATTAGTGTTAAGGGATGTAGCACCTGTGTTCGTTTTACAATGACTCTGAAATGGGACTATTTCAGATTTCTATCTAAAATAAGTCTCATATCTCCAATTTCAATCTTTTTTCTTTTTCTTGGAGGAACAAGCAGATTATTCTAACAAGCTAGCAAGATATCTTAACAAGCTAGTAAGCTTTCGTAATGAGCTAGCAAGCTATCTTAACAAGCTAGCATTCTGTCCTAATGAGCTAGCCGGCTGTTCTAATGTTTGGTACTTTTTTATTTTTTTGGGGTCCATCCAGGCTACTCCATGGCTGTTGCTCATACCAGAAGTGGACCTCTAACCATTGTAGGGGCGCCGAGATACCTTCACAGAGGAGTAGTGTTTGTCTATCCTAAATCTTTGGACATCTCTAAAGGCCAGAAGGTTGACCCCTCTCCATGGCAGGTCTGTCAGCAGGAAATCTCTGTCCAAACAAAGGTCCAGCATGCAGCATTTGTACTTTTTGTACTTTACAAGTACAAATGCTTTTAGAAAACCTTTATAATATTTTTTTATTTAGTCTCATGCTTTTTAACTGTAATCTGTGTTATCCCGGTGTTTGACAAGGGCTATACAATGGGGAAGCTTATTACTATTTCGACGAGCAGCGCGGGTAGGATGAGACGGGAGCCCAAGTTAAGCGGTCATTCGACTCTCGCGCCCCTTACACCGCACGACTCCGACACCTTCATTGAACACACACATGACACACCAAAACACACCAAAAACAACCAACCAACATGAACGTCTCGGTCACGGTGTCGGGAACAACAACTCAGTAACAGCAACGCTAACCCACCCACAGAGATAAACAAACCCCACACAATGTCTCCGCCGCAAATGACCTAGGAGGGCGCCAGAGGCCCAACTTGAATTGGTCCAAACCCCCCCCCCCCCCAGGATCCCTTGCGGAACCCTGAACACCACGGTCGCTACAATATTGCTCCCAATTATTATTATTATTATTATTATTATTAACATCATTATTGCTTTTGCTTGGTTTCAATCAGTCTCAGATTGGTGAGTATTTTGGGGCGGAGATAGTGACCATGGCAGTGAATCCCACCCGTCAGATGTTCACCAAAGTGGTCCTCATCGCCGCCCCTCTGCACATGGAGGAGGACTGGGAGGGCCGGGTGTACGTCTGCCCCCTCACCGCCTCTGTGAGTAACCCCCCTACCATCAGCCAATGGGCTGTTTAGTCTAATTACAATCAGCCAATGGGTTGTAAAGTCTAATTACCATCAATCAATGGGGTGATTAGTCTAATTACCATAAGCCACCATAAGCCAATGGGGGGTGTAGTCTTATTACAATGAGCCAATGGGGGGTTGTATAGCCTAAGTACCATCAGCCAATGGGGCTTTATGCCCCATTTCCACTGCAGGGTGCGGAACGGATCGGATCGCAAAGGTGCGGTAGGGAGGGGGCGGTATAGCCCAGCTCAGTTCCGAGGTCGCGTTTCCACTGCCGACAGTACCCTTGGTGGTAGCCCGGATGTCGATCGCCGCGGCAGCTACGTAAACATCGTAAACAACGTCTTCCTCCGCAAGAATGCAGACGAACGTCTCCACCTCCTTGTTCGCCCAAGCAAGCTTTTTACGCGACATGTTAATTGTAAAGAATAATACCTCGAGGCTACTGTTTGTTTGTTTTTATCCCCGCGTCACCCGGAAGTGACGATTCTGTCGACCAACCAACGGAGGGGGGGTGTAGCTAGAATTCCAGGGTACCCTTTCAGGCGTCTGGTCTCGTTTTGGGTACCGCAACGGAGGAGTCCCTAGAATGGGGTCGGAACGGGTACGGCAAAGTCCGGGTCACGCCCACTTTTGGCGGTGGAAACGCGATCCGACCCGCACCTTTGCGATCCGATCCGTTCCGCACCCTGCAGTGGAAATGCGCCATTAGTCTAATTACCATCAGCCAATGGGAGTCTAGATTCAGTCTGACCCGTGTGTCCCTGCCAGAGAGTGGACTGCCAGTTTGAGGAGCCGGTCGTCCTGCGAGGACAAGCGGGGGAGAGAGGGAGGTTCGGATCCTCCATGGCTCCCCTCCCTGACCTCAACCAGGACGGGGTCTATGACCTGGCCGTCGGGGCCCCGCTGGAGAACCAGGGCCAAGGCAGCGTGTACATCTTCCACGGCGACATGAGAGGCACCATAAACCCCAGGATCTCGCAGGTGGAAACCCAGACCTCTGTCATGTTCTGACGTGCATCTTCTGAAATGTGACCCTTCCCTCTGGTAATATCTACTGGATTGTCCCGGTCTCTCTGTAGAGGGTTGCAGGCTCAGACATCCAGCCGGGACTGCAGTTCTTCGGCCTGTCCATCAGCCAGTCCTCCTCTGACCTCAGTGGGGACGGACTCCCTGATTTAGCCGTAGGGTCAAAGGGCAAAGTGTTCCTACTCAGGTACTTTCAGTCTTGTGTGTTTGCATTGAATGATTATAATAGAAAAAAGAGTTTGGTCATTTCTGCACCTTAAATGGTCGACAGATGAAGGTCCCGTTGAGGTAGCGGGAAAGGGGGGGATCTTTTATATTTAAGAAATTATTATTATTTAATCTTTTGTTATTTATGATTGTAAAATGGGATTCAGGATAAATTTGCCCACTCAGGGGGGCCTCATTTACGCCTGAAAGACTCCCCGACACAAAACTGATTCCATACCACTTCATCATGCCGCCAAACTTTGTCTTTTCTTATGGATTTGATGGAGAGAGCCCTGGCGGCAGGTTAACATGGTATCACTTTAAGTGTTGGAGATGGTTTTACAGGCCAACCCTGTCAAATAACTCTCCATCTGTTGCATAAGGCTCCACCCTACACCCAACAACTCGTTCTGGCGCATTTTAATGAGCTGTACCAGATGCCCTCTTGCTCTGCACCCAGTGGTGTCTATATTGGTAGCATTCAGATACAGCGTGTTGAAGGGGACATATTATACCACCAGGGGTTAGTGTGATTAGCCTAACAATCCGTTTTGAAAATCTGCCCCCTATGACATTACTAGTGGGCGTGTCCAACTAGATCTGTTATTGATAGATGGGCAACGGTTACGTCAGTACACTGGGTAGGCTGGTAGACTGATCTATCCAGCATAGATCTAGGTAGACACACCCACTAGTGATGTCATATGGGGCAGATTTTCAAAACGACTTGTAAGGCTAATCCCACTCACACCTGTGCCCTATACCACGAAGCTCGCTGAACATACCCAGGCTTTCTTGGGAAAACCTGGCTCGACAGAGCCGCAACTCGCAATCAGAGTTAAATGGTACCACGAAGCTCACTTTAGATTAAATTAGTAGAACCAGGTTTTCCGCTTTAGGTTCAGTGCGCGTTCACGTGAAAGGGGCGTTTTTTGCGTCATTTTTCTCACCTTTACGATAGATCAAGCAGTCTATATGAGTATAAGTGAAAAGATTCTGCATATTGTCTGTAAAATAACTATGCCAAATGCAGAATTGTTCGCCATTAATCCAAATAGAATGATGATGATTTAAAAATGCATAAGCAACGTCCATCCTGCCTTATTCTATCATTTAGGGAATTCACTTTAAATACACCCTATTTAAGAAATGTATCGCATGTTTTCGACCGCTGAGAGGTAGCGGCTGTAGCGTAGTGGATTAGTATAAGACCCGAACGCCAGCGACCGGGGTTCAAATTCTCCGGTCTATCATCATGCATTTTACCCCCATAGATGTGGTGCCAGCACGGCCTTGAAAATATGGGTTCAAGTTCGAAATAAGCACAAAAATATAATTCCATAAGCTTTAGTGAATAAGTATTCCATATGCATGAGAATTAGGACTTTTTAAGCTTCACATAAATTCGCGTCACTTGGGAGTCGAACCCCCCGCGCAGAAATTCAAGACTGACGCGCTACCTCCACTCTAGCACTCTGTCACTGAGACACAATGCGCAACAGTAATCATTGTCTACATAAGGTCCAAAAGGACGATCAAATAACGAACACCCTCTGATGAGAATCTGTATCTCTCATGTAGAACCCCAATTTCGTTGTTTGCACAATGACAATAAAGTCTGAAATCTGAATATCGTCAGACAATGCCAAGGGATCGGTTCTGTCCCGTAAAACCCTTGTCTCCGGAGAGACGCCTGTACGAGAAGTGCGCCGGGGTCCACGGGAACACCCACAAATGGTGACGCCATTGTCAGAGGAGGGGCTAGGAAGCTGCGCACGCCGATTTAAGTAGCCGATCTCCGGCTAGACTAAGCCGAAAAACTGCTCCCGACCAGGTTTGGTTGCGAGCATAAGTCACCATGGTGATACAGCGACGCTAAAAGAGATCGACTTTCGTGGTACAACTAACCCAGGCTTGGAGCTCAACATACCTCGCTAACCCTCTAAGCGAGCTTCGTGGTACAGGGCCCTGGTGGTATAATATGTCTCCTTTAAAGTGCAGGTGCCTTGAGCCCCAGCAAGATCCTCTCTCTTGCGCTGCAGAGGAGCACACTCAGAGCCAGAGTACATAGTGAGCCCAAGTCCACCAGTTTTGTTTCCCTCACGGGAAATTATTTAGGAAAATGTATGTACTGTAATCAATGGCAAATAACAAATAACATATTATTTAAAAGATCATTTTGGAAGTGTCAAAAGTCGCAGTTTGTATTAAAACAGTAAAGTAATATTTAGCTATGTGTGAAATCGTTCATTTCAATACAGCTCTTGTCTCTCACAATATACGTCCCCAACACCAACATGACATGTTTACTCTCACTGTGTTTCTCTCATGAGACACTGCAAAACAAAGCTCTGATAGTATTGTAACGTTCTAACAAATAATTCTGAGTTGAATTCAGAATCCTCGGTTTATTTACACACCAGATCATGCCAGTGATGCAAAGTTCAGATCTTAGAATCCAAAGATCAGACTCTGCGGCAGACCTTACGTCTTTTTGAAACCCCCCAAAATCCAAAAATAAACTGCGTTTAGGGCTGAGAGTTTAGGAAAGAGTTGGGGGGGAGGTGTTATCGCCATGGTTACAACCCACTCCAACTAATTTTTTTGCAACGTTGTTGTGTAACTGTTGTGAGCGTCAGATCACAACATCAGATCACAACAGGCTTTCCGTCTGAACAACCCCAAAGTCCTGAGGTGTGCAAAGTCGACAAACTAATAACAATACCATCAATATTACTTAAGGACACGAGTATCTCCCAACGTCACAAACATAAACCAAAATAGAACTGGATTAAAATAAACAGGCGGGACATGTTTGCGTCAATAAATTAGAATTCTAATTAGAAGTAGAAAAGTAAGGGATCGCGTTAATTCAGAAAAAACAGCAGAATTTGTATCGCCATGAAATCTTATCTCAGAAAAGATAGTTAACTAATTTTCTCAAATGAATGCATAACACCTCCGTACTTGTGCACAACGCTTGTGGTCAATATGCTCTTCCTTCTGCCCACTGATGACGTAGGAAGGTGATGCAAAACATGTCAATCTGGGAAACTATTGTAGACTCATTCTGATGAACCTCGTTCTGATGAAATGTTAAATCGCTGGACTGCCACTTCAAATTATTTACAGTAAATTTGATTTTGAACGTGATCCAGATTATCTAATTTGTAGGAAATATTGTTTGAAATATGTGAAAAAAAAATTGTGCCTCCTTTCTCTCAGGTCCAAACCCATTGTGATGGTGGAAGCTCAAGTGACCTTCACTCCGGCCCAGATACCACCCAGCCCCTCTGACTGCCTCACCCCGGTGAACGTCTCCGCTGAAGTCTGCTTCACAATGAGCGGCCCACTTTCGGTCCTACAGACAGGTTTCTGAACCTCTCATCTAAACCTGTGGTAGTTTGTAGCTCAGCTAGTAGAGCAAGCATTAACACTGCCAGGGATGGCGGTTAAATTCCCTGTCTAGCTCACCTGGTAGAGCTGGCCCTTACACTGCCAGGGATTTGTGCGTTAACCCTTGTTTTATTTCCCATGGATTTATTTCTCATGCAAGATTATATGCACTCATGGGATTGGCAGAAACACACAAACTATAAATCTGCCACATCTTCACACTTTTCCAACGTACTTCAAATTCAAATCATATGAGGTAAAAGGAGGAGGGGTGAAGGGGGAATGTGTCTTGTTAACTAACTTTGATAATGCCATCTAGGACGTAGTGACAATCAAATTGGTCTTCCAGTACAAGCCGGGATCAATTTCACTCTGTCACTGGACGGCACCCGAAAGCGAGCCTACTTTTTCCCGAATGTGCGCGCGCTGGGCGAGTCTTTCACTCTCAACCAGCAACGAAGCTGTTACACCTACCGAGTGGTCATTGAGGTACGTGGTTCCCTAAGCACCGTGCTGTTAACTGGTAGTTAGTTAGTGAGGTGCAATGGGAGCACCAGGGGAAACTGGTCCAAATGACCTATTTAAACTATTTAGAGGTCAATCAGGTAAGCTAATCAATTGGTACTTGGCTGCTCTGTGCTGTCTTGTGTAATACCTTTTGTAATAAATCTCTTAATACATTTTAAATTGAGCAGTAGTAAAGTAAAGGGTATATAATTTCAAGTAAATTCAATTCAAAAAACTTTATTTGTCCCCAGGGGGCAATTGAAGGCACATAGAGCAGCAGTATTAAAAAGGACAAGGTTGGGTCCAAACATAAAAACAAAACAAAACAGACGACAGACGAATACACAGAAGAATACACAAAAATATAAAATATGTACAGTGTATGTTTATAAATGAAGAACTGACTCTTTAAAGTGTAAAAAGTGTGACAGATGACAGAAATATAAAGTGCAATCAATTAATGAATACCATACTGGTGAGAATACAATTATGAGATGAATTGCAGCGAGGTAGTTATAGTGTGAACAGTTAATGGGAGGGAGAGGGCAAAACAGAGTCTACGGCTTCAACAGTCGGTGTGGGGCGGGCACAAGCCCGGTAGGGGGGTTTAGGAGGAGTTGAGGAGGTGATCACCCTTGGGAACAAAGGTTGCTTTTCCCCTCTGTGTCCTGCAGCCGGGGCAGTGAAGTCAGCGACCTGAGGGGAGCCACTCAAGTGTAGAGTGTGTGAGGGGTCCTGCATGATCCTGTTGGCTAACCGGAGTGTTTGCTGGTCATAGATGGAGGAGAGAGTTCTTGTTGAAAGTCCAATGATCTTAGAGCAGACCCTGGCCGTACTCTCCAGGCGGTTTCTGTTTTGGAGGCTAATGGAGTGGAACCAACAGGTTATGGAGAATGTACAGGTGCTCTCGATAGGGGCAATAGAAAGTGAGCAACATGTTTTTACTGACTCCAAAGGAATTGAGTTTCCGTAGGAGATCCTGATGCCAGACTAATTCTGGACTATCAGGGCATCTCTTCCCTTATTGGTTCGGGGAATCCATCTTGCCTGTCACTCACAGTGCGTGTTATGCATCACTTCTGAGTGGCAGAAAAGTGTTGGGAGGGCGGGAGCAGAGTGAATGGTTCCAGCGGCGGTCTAAAGTAGCAGGTTGTAACTGTGTATTGTCCCTTATATTGCAGCCCTGTCCCGATGACTCTCTGAACGACTTGTACAATGAGCTGACCTTCTCGTTCGTCGGCCTCCCCTCAAAGGACAACCTCAGGCCCAGTCTGTCCCAGCTAGCCCTCACCACCAGCTACCATCCAGTAGGCTCCTCTCCATCTCCATTCCAACGCTCTGTCTCATTATTGACTGGTTCCGTGTATGAGATAGGGTGGCCCTAACATTTTGAAGTCCTCTTGTTTTCTGAACCCATGAACTGAACACACGGGGGCATAATTACGTGGGAGATGAGGTGTTTTAGATAAACGGCCGCCTGGTTCCCCGTGGTTAACACTGTCAACGTAAGAACAGAAGTGTGACCATGGTTCATACCAACACATATCTTCTAATCTTCTAATATCTTCAATCTCACACAGCTGAGCTTCAAGATCAACTGCGAAAATGCGTGTGTGGATGAACTCAAAGTCGGTTTCAACTTCAGTGGGTGAGTCAACCTGAGCTGTTATAACGTGTAGGTGAGAAGGATGTGTGATGTTTAGAGGATGTAGGCGAGGTGAAGACAATGTGTTGAGATCTGAAACACAAAGTGAAGAGAACATTTTCAAAAGCAAAATAAGAGAAGAAAGATCCTTAGAAATTAAACGGCTATCAAAATTCTCTTGCAAAATGACATGGAAACGTTTGTTTTGTGCGGCACATCCCGCTGAATCCAGTCTGTGAAGGAACCCACGCTAAGGCGGCATGTGGCTCTGGAGTTACAGCGGGTTGGCTGGTAACCGAAAGGTTGCTAGTTTGATCCTGTGTGTGTGGAGGTGTCCCAAGTTAGCAAGGCACCTCACTGCTCCCGACGAGCTGGCTGTGTTTCATGTCTGAGACCGCCGTCTGTTGCTTGAATGAGTGAATGTTAAGCAATATTGTAAAGTGCTTTGTCTGGCCCCTGGTTAGACAAGCGCTGTATAAATGCGGTCCATTCACACAGTAGGCTGGCTAGCATGGTCAAGACGGCTTGATAGCTGGTTAAGTAGTTGTTTCGTAATCCTCCTTTCTCCCCTACACCAGCTCCTCTGCCGTTCGGGTCGGCATCGATGACTTACTGAACGTGACGACGTCCCTCACCAACCTGGGAGAAGACTCGTACAACAGCCAGGTGGTTCTGACCTACCCCGCAGGACTGTCCTTCAGGAAGTTCAGCACCCTGCAGGTGCGTGCATAGCATTTTGGTTCTGGTTTGAGCATCCCTCTGTTTGTATGAGCAGCGAAGGAGAGCAAAGAGCCATGAGACCGTAGACAGAAACAGCCCACCAAGCAACACAACAAGTAGAAGTTGATCCGGCATCATCTAAACAAGTCTCTGTACTCACATAATAAGAACTGCGGCAGATCACGGTGATTTTAAATAACAACATTGGAACGTAGTTCAAAAGTAACATTTTGCCTGTTAAAATTCACTATGGGGTCAGATTTACTATTGGGGTCGGATTTGAAAGGCTTGTAATTGTGTGTGTGTCTTTTTGAACTGAAATTGAGCTGGTCATGTGTTTCATTTCTTTTTGTAGATCTGAATAATGTGTTCATACTGCACTCAGTGTGTGCCTGTGATCAGCCCTGGTCTTAAAAGCAAACCCTAAATGTCCATGTACACTCAGTATGAACCATCAGAGTGCAGGGGAAGCCGTGGGCCGGAGGAGGCTGATGTGTCTTTCCCCCTCAGGGGCGGGTGGAGTGCAGCTCGGTGGACAGTGAGAATGGCCTGACTCCCGGACGGAGCAGCTGCTGGGTCTACAGACCCATCCTCAAGACCAACGCTAAGGTCCGCCGCCGCCATCACTCCGACCACCCAGTCAATCCACCAGTTAGTCCCTTAGGTCATTGAGTGATCTGTCATTGAGTATGTCAGTCAGTTGGATAATTAGCCGGTCAGTGAGTACGTCAGTTAGCTAGTTAGGTGGTTATTGTGTTAGTTAGTGTGGAGGCTGATCCTCACAGGGTCTTTCTGGTCATGGGAGGATCATGCTACTGATTCATTCACATGATTGTTGACGCAGACTGTCTGCCCATCAGGCTGTGTTCACCGTGTCCTACGGCATCGACTCCAACAGTCGGCTGAGCCACAAGATTCGGATCACAGCCAAGGCCAACAGGTAGCTCACACACACGCACACTCACCTCCAACCTCCGCCCTCCAGGCCACGCAGACCTCCTCAGGTCCTGCACTGAGTCCCCCGTCTGATGGCAGCAGATGAGGAGTCAAGGGCCGTAGAAGCACGTTTACTTTGTAACCTTTCTTTTACGTTTTGTGGGGTCTGTTTAGTGGAAACCTGGATCACTCACAGCAGAGTGTACTGAACCAGATGGAGGAGATCGACGTGAAGTACAGCATATTCCTTTCCATCGCCAGGTGGGTTTGCACGAATGCAACACACGTTTTTTGGATGAAACAAAGACGAAGGGCTCGACCGATCTTGAGAGGGAAGAATTGACCATAGCTGAAGATAGCTCGGGCAAGAAGTCAGCTTTAATGTTAACACATTATAATAATAATAATAATAATAATAATACATTTAATTTAGAGGCGCCTTTCAAGACACCCAAGGTCACCAAAATTATGGGGTGGAGTGTGTTGAGTTGTTCCTTAAATAAAAGATAATTCCATCTCAAAGATAACAAATTAGCATGTAGCAAATACAGTTATGTATTTCATAACTGGGCTTGTGCATGTGCACAGCAGTCGCGTCTTTCTCACATCTCCACAAGCAATAGGCCGATGTCTAATGGAGGCTGTGGCTCCACTGACACAACAGTAAAACACAGCAAAAGCCGTTAAAGATAAATAACAAACCCCCCTTTATGAATTACAACCAGGCACCCAACACCAACACACACTAATGCACACACACACTCAGTCTTGTGCTCACACACAGGTACTTTTACTTCCATCTGTACCGGTCCATGAGAGGGGAAGTAGCTCTCTTCCTCTCTGATGTTCCAGTCAAGCCACCAAGGTGTATTCAGTCAAGTCATATCATTTGTGATATTATGAAAAACATTTTTCCATGACAGAATAATACCAAAAAGACAAAGAAAGTCCTCAGCTCCTATCCTTCCAAACATCTGGTTGAACATGTGGAGTAACCTCCATACATCACTGAACATACTAACAACATTCATCTCTGAACATTGTATTAACATACATCACAGAACGTAACATCACTGAACATATTAACAACATGCATAACTGAACATAGGAACAACATATGTATGTTGTTCCTATGTTCGGTTATACATGTGTTTCCTATGTTAAGTGATGTTAATATGTTCAGTGATGTTATGTTCTGAAAATACTGAACAGACTGAACATACCAACATACATCTCTGATCATAACATCACCGAACATACAGTACATCACTAAACATATTAACAACATACATCACTGAACATACTAACAACATATGTCATTGAACATAACATTACTGAACATACCATCCAGTACAGATTGGAGTAGCTGCAGAATAATATCCAAGGGCTGTGTATTAACTGACTCACTCTCTCCTTATTTAGCTCACTCAGTTACACCAACTTCACCTTCGGAAGAAAGGATTTACACAAACCAGTGGTGAATCCAGTAACGGTAAACGCAGCTGTAAAACTATTTAAAGCACTATGAAATTAAGATTAAATTATTTCAGATAATTGATCCTCTTTAACATGCAATCGCTTTGTGATCTTTGCTTTTCATCTCAACTATCACTCTCTTCCATCTACCGCTGTCTCTCTCATCATTGTCCCTCATAACCCATCTCCATATTACCTCTCCCTTTCTCATTCTCTCTGTTAATCATTTCTCCACCTTCATCCATGTCTGCCTCTCTATCTCTCTTTCTGTCTGCTTCTCTCTCTCTCTATCCGTCTATCTCTCTCTCTTTTCTCTGTCTGTCTGTCTGTCTGTCTGTATCTCTGTCTGTCTTTCTGTCCGTCTCTCTCTCTATCTCTCTCTCTCTGTGTCTGCCTCTGTCTCTCTCTGTCTGCCTGTCTCTCTCTCTCTCTCTACCTGTCTGCCCCTCTCAACTCTCTCTGTGTCTGCCTCTCTCTCTCTCTCTGTGTCTGCCTCTGTCTCTCTCTCTGTCTGTCCCTCTCTCTCTCTGTGTCTGCCTCTGTCTCTCTCTCAGGTGTTAAACTTTGCGAGGGCTTTTAATGTGACGGTGCTGATCAAGGTTCCTGTGCGGCTCGGAGGCAAACACATCTGGCAGGAGAGGGAAGACCTCCAGGTGGCTGACGGAGCACAGACTCCACCACTCAGCAGACTCCTACACACACACACACACACACACACACACACACACACACACACACACACACACACACACATATATACTTACAGACACACACGCCATATATGTCAATATACAATTACATTATTTAGCTTGATAAATATAAAAGGTCAAACTCAACTTTAAAATTAAGTATTGTCATAAAAATTATAAAGAAAAAGTCTCTTCAAAACACACACATACACACACGCATCTATTTTGTGTGTATTACTTGCTGCTGTGATCCCTGAAGGGATTCAGAAAGTGATTCTATCTCCTCTGAACCTTGATGTGGTGGTTGGTTTGTTAATGCTGCCCCCTCAGCCAGTTCACCCCTGATGACGACGTGATGTTTTCATCTCAACCAGGCGGCTCAAACAAAGTTAAATCCATTAGAAGGTGGTGTTGTGTTGAAGTAGCTTGAGTCGCCCCCCGGGTGAGCAGGTGGTTCCTAGAGAGACTCTGACTCTGAAGCTGTTTCTAGGTTCCAGAGTGCCGGCGAGACGGCGTGGAGCCGGCGGCCCGTCCAGACTTTCTGGCGGAGGTTCAGCAGAGCCTCACAGTGGTATGTATGTCCCTGTGCGCTGGCGTCTTTGGTTCTGTCAATAACGGGTTGTGTGTGTTTGTCCGTGGCGCCGCAGGTCGCGGCTGGTAGTGTGTTGTTTCTGTACATGATGGGTTGTGTGTGTTTTACGCTCTGTTGTGTGCGGTTGTGATAATGGCATTGTGGATGTGGTTGTGCATGGTTTGTGTTATTCTGTGTGTTGATGTGTGGTTTGGTGATGTGTGTGTCAGGACTGCTCGGTGGCGAGCTGTCTGGTGTTCAGGTGCAACATGTTCATGGGTCGGGCGCAGAGCAGCACCTTCACCATCAACGGCAACCTCAGCTCTGGGTGGATCGCACAGGTAGGTTGGGGGAGGAGTCTGTCACGGAGACCGTGGAGGGTTTGGATAGGGTAGAGGGTTGTCATAGAGACCGGGGAGGGTTTGGATAGGGTAGAGGGTTGTCACGGAGACCGTGGAGGGTTTGGATAGGGTAGAGGGTTCTCACGGAGACCGGGGAGGGTTTGAATAAGGTAGAGGGTTGTCATGGAGACCGGGGAGGGTTTGGATAGGGTAGAGGGTTGTCACGGAGACCGGGGAGGGTTTGAATAAGGTAGAGGGTCGTCTTGGGGACCGGTGAGGGTTTGAATACGGTGGAGGGTTGACATGGAGACCGGGGAGAGATTGAATAAGGTAGAGGTTTGTCATGGAGAACGGTGAGGGTTTGAAGAAGGTATATATATAGAAGATATAGTTTCCATAAAGACTTTTCCTTCCTATGTTTTGGCTATTCCCGAACCAGCTTACTATTTCACTGGTCTATGCTTTTTTTTACAGATCGGTATTCAGTCGGCTAAGTTCCTCCTCATAAGCACAGCCACCCTGGAATACGATGAGGACACATACATTTTCTTTTCCACCGAGTCTAAACACACCCCTCCCATCCGAAAGGTAACTCTCGCTCTGGTCTCAACTCAGTCCTGCTGGTCCAGGGTCTCTGATTAGAACCTTCACGTCATGTGACTCCTCAGATCGTCACTGAGGTGGAGGTGTACCCGGTAGCAAATTTCACTAAAGAGATCGTTGGAGGCACCTTCGGAGGACTGCTCCTGCTGGCCATCATTACGGCCGCTCTATATAAGGTGACCTCAAGACTTTGTGTGGATGGGCCGATCCCAGCAGAAAGAGCTTGAGTTCAGGACAGTAGTCTTGGAAAGTTGTTCAACTTCCAGCTGGAAGATACTTGATGTAATCCCAAATGACCATGGCTTCCCTGAGCAACAGGTCTTAACCCTTACCTGCTCCTTAATGCCCAATATCCGAATTCACTTGAGATCTGCTAAATTACTTAGTAAATATAAACTGCTCCAAAAACGACTATTACATAAATACAACTATGAATACAAAGGAGATCTGATTTATAGTTTTTACATTAAGTTGGTTAACTATGGGCAGATTATTGTTGATTATGTTAGGGCTTGTCATACAGTTGTATTTACACAACACTTCTCCCTAGTGGCCATGATCATCCAATGTGATAATGAGACGGGAATGAATCATCTTCTGAGTCGTTTTGAGGGATTATAGAGGGTTATTGGGTTGTCATCACGAGGTCCTCTCTTGATGGGTACCTGAATGATTCTGTCTGCTGTTTTCAGGCTGGCTTCTTCAAGAGTCAATACAAACAGATGATTGAAGAAGCTGGCGCTTCTGGGGAAGGTGGAGATGGTGGCGGAGATGGTGGCGGAGATGGTGGCGAAGCACCGTGAACCAGGCAGACCACCCTTCCATGCTAAGATGCTCATTTGAATGCTTCAGTCCCATGATTCCCTCCCCACATCCCATATTATTAATGATTTTGTTTATTGTACACATATAAAACCTAATGATTACACCTTTAGGATAAAACTCTTTTTGAAAACCATTGTAATTATGAACTATTTCTTTTTACATGTAGAACTACCATTCGTTCCTTTTGGCCAGACAGGTCAACAAATAATTGGCCAAATGTAAATACACTATAACAAAAAATAAATCATCCCCCGCATTTAATACATTTGTTGTGTTAATAAATGGAATAAAAATATATATTTTATTGCCTGTTTGAATGTTGATTGACAACTCATTTGGTCCCGGGCCAATACGATTTAAAAATGGCATATTATACCACCAGGTATGAGTGTGATTAGCCCTAGCATTAGCATACATCTAGGTGGACACACCCATTTGGGAGGTCAGAAGAGGCAGATTTTCATAACGGCTTGTAACGGCTAATCACACTCACACCTGGTGGTATGATGTCACCTTTAAAGCAAATGACGAAAGAGCAGCAGTTCTGGTCGTGGATCACGGAGCATTTTGCCACGATCCTCGATCCTTTTGCCACGACACCTCGTCTACCAGTGTGTATTCGCTGCCACTCGTCATGACGATCATCTGACCACAGGGTTTTTTGTGACCTCGTGGCGATTGGAAAAGGTCAAAGAAAGGGGCGGGTTTTGAACACCATCTTAGTCAATATCATTCAAGGACCCCATCTTTTAACGAATGGATGACATTTGAGGCTATGGGCATTTCAGAACTTTATTAATGCAACAACCTTTTATAAATTCTTCAAAAAATGTATGTTTAAATCAAGAATCAACAGTGTGACGGATATCATGTGACCGGTTTGTTACGTATTTTAAGAACATAAGCTGCCTCCACATAGCCTCTAGGAAGCAGATTCAAACACACAAGCTGCATTACCCTCACATAGCCACTAGGAAGCAGGATCGAACACTTAAGCTGCAATAACTACTTTAGCCACAGATGGCAGCACCTTTAGACAGGGGCGGAGCCATTACGTCACCCCGGCCACGCCCACTACATAGGCCACGCCCACTTGACGGCCTCTCGCGGGTGATTCGAAGTGAAGAGGCCAGAGATCTTAGGTACACCCACGGAGAGACATGGGCTTTTGCCCGTGGCTCGAAGTAGCTCACGTTATTTCTCTCACACGTGTTAGACACGCTTCCTCTCCTTTTGCTCCATAGTTACCATACCGAAATACTTTAACAAATAAAGTAACCTAAAAAGATATCCGGATTTGACCACTTTCCTTGAAGAATGCTACAGGTTAGTCTCTGATCACTTTCTTCATTACCCCGTAACTCCCATAACTAACAATTTCTCCTTTACATCGAAGACTCACAACACACCAAAAACATTTTATAGGCAAATTCAATTCACTCTTGATATTAAAAAAGGTAATCAATGATAGACCAAACTCCAGAAAGTCTAAAAGATGAGCCAAGGGTTGAATCTGTGTCTGCTGCAGATCCTGTTTGGGGTTACCCAGCATTCCTGTTCGTTCTCATCATCCATATCGCCAGCCACACACACACACACACACACACACACACACACACACACACACACACACACACACACACACACACACACCCCAGAACTAAACCCTTACCAGACCTAGACACCCCCAATCCAGGACCCCTACCAGACCTAGACACCAACACTCCACTCCCCTACCAGACCTAGACACCAACAACCCAGAACCCCTACCAGACCTGACCCTGAGGCCTCACTGGGCCTCAGGGTCATGAGCTCCGGTACTCAGAGCCAGAGGGGAGCTCAGTCTGGGGGGGGACCAGGAGTCAAATCCAGATAGAAGATTGGGTTTCTTTACGTTCCAGGGGGCACAGCCTCCGGCCCCCTGGTCACAGGAGGAGCCAGCAGGGCAGCAGTGCAGGGAGTCAGCACAGCACACAGCCTGAGAACACAGTGACATCACATCCTGTAAGCACCGTGACATCACATCCTGTAAGCACCATGACATCACATCCTGTAAGCACCGTGACATCACATCCTGTAGGCACCGTGACATCACGTCCTGTAAGCACCGTGACATCACATCCTGTAGGCACCGTGACATCACGTCCTGTAAGCACCGTGACATCACATCCTGTAAGCACCAATGCCGTGTTCCAATACCCGTACTGTCCGAACTTACTAGCCAAAAGTTCCAATTCAGATCCGGCGAAAAGAAGTATACTTCAAGGACCCGGATGCCGTACTCAAAACGGGCTAATCGTGAAGTGTGGATCGAAGGACACTCCCCGTACTCAACGGCAGCCATCTTAGCTACGTAGCGGAAGAGGCGGAGCCAGGCTGAGCCAAAGTCGGCGCATTTTCCACGTAGCCTGCATTAATAGAGTCATTTTGTAGTTTTTATAGCTTTTTATAGCTGCTAGGCGTAAAGAGTTCACCGTTCAAAACGGGATGTTTATTGCGGGGGAGGAGCCACGGCGGCAGTCGTGATCGTCGTTTCCGGTAAGTGCACCACAGAGTACTCGATTTGGAACAGCACTCACATCTGAAAAATTAGCGTACTCAAGTGAGTACGGATAGTGCAGATAGTGTACTTCCTTTAAGTATACTCATGGAAGTACGGGTATTGGAACACGGCCCAAGACATCACATCCTGTAAGCACCGTGACATCACATCCTGTAAGCACCGTGACATCCTATCCTGTAAACACCATGACATCCCATTCTGTAAACAGTGGCCTAAAATCCTGTATACACCATGACATCACATCCTGTATACACTATGGCATCACATCCTGCAAACACTGACTTACATAAACAACACCAAAATGTCACAGTCAAGTAAATATGATTTTACCGACACGTCTTCCACGGTTTTGATAATTATTTCAGGCAGGGCTCCCTTGAAAAAGAGGCTAAAGGTCTCAATGGGACACATCTAGATAAATTAAGTTTAAATAAAAAATAAATTAATAGAATAATTTCCAGAGCAGAGCCAAAAACCAATTACTTTGATTTCAAAGTTGAAAATTGAAATATAGCTGCGAGCAGCAATGTGGGGGTCAAGCATAATGGGACTTGATAAACAAATTTTGCTGGACGGACGGAATTCGGCTAGGTGGCTACATCACGATCCTCTCGGTAATCGGTAATACCGACAGCCGGTGGGATGAGCATTATGCGAGTACGCGTCAATGTTTACCAAATGACCCCACCTAGAGGTAAGGGCGTAATACAGTCTGCCTGACAGAACAAATGTCACAAATACATAGTTATTCGGAAAACAATATCCCTAAAAGAGACAACAATTTAAACAAGAATCCGTTCTGGAGGTGGTTCGTGAAGCATCTAATCCAATGGGAATTGCAGTTTATATTGTAAATGGGCGGAATGGTAAATATAGTCAATGTTTTATTATACATTAAGTACCGCTTGTCGCCACACGAGTGCAGTGTCTACCCATTAATGAGCGCTGTTCAGCGCAACTGACATTGATATAAATGAAGTAGTTTTCTGATTGTATGCTGTATGTCAGGTTTACATGATGATTGAATATGATTGATATGTTATCAGTTTTATATAACACAGTATATATGATATGACCATGAAAAAATACATATTAGATTTTACTGACAATGAAAGTTATTGGCAAATGGGTATCACAATGAAAATACATTGAAGTTGCTTTCTAAGGGCTGGAATAGACTTTCTGCTAACAACGCACCCCTAAAAGTCAAATCACACCAAATGATTTGGGCATCATCAGGATAGGGTCATAAGACTATGAGCCAAGTTTGGTTTGGATGCATGAAGGCCTTGCAGAGGTATGAGCTCACTTCCTGTTTGACGTGCCCCTGAGGTCAAAGGTCACCAAATAGTTTGGATGCCCCCAGAATGATGTCATGAGTCTATGTACCTAGTTTGGCTATGACATGTTAAAGAAGTGCTGAGAACAGACTTACTTCCTGTTTGGCTGCTTTGCCGTCAAGTTTGATTGGCTGTCACGGCCAAACGGTTTTGAATATGAGAAAGCTGTTGGACACATTTTTCAGCTTGGTCTGAAGATCATATATGCCAAGTTTCATGAAGATTGGACATAATTTGTGGCCTGTGGAAATGTACAACTTATTTTGACAACTTTCAACATGGCGGCCAAGTTCTGATGTTGCCATAAGATATAATTTATAAGCTATATGGGGAGGTCTGACAGTATCATCAGACATTGAAAATAAGTTTGAAATGTACTCATGGGAAGAGAGAGGAGTTAAAACACGTCTTCATTAATTATAGCTCCCCCTAGAGGTCAATGGTCACCAAATTCATTAAGTGTCCCCATGATAATGTAATGGGTTTATGTATCAAGTTTGGTTATGATATGTCAAAGGGTTGCTGAGAAATTGGCTTACTTCCTATTTGGCAGCTTCGCGGTCGAATATGATTGGCTGTCGCAGATATTTCTGCAAGAAATAATGTACTAGCTATATGGGGAGGTCTGATAGTATCACAAGACATTGAAAATAAGTTTGAAATATATTCATGTGAAGAGAGAGGAGTTAAAACACATCTACATTATTAACAGCGCCCCCTAGAGGTCAAAGGTCACCAGATTCATTGGGTGTCCCCATGATGATGTCATGGGTCTATGTACCAAGGTTGGTTATGATATGTCAAAGGGCTGCTGAGATATCTGCTGAGATAAACGGTTCTGAATTTGAAAAATCTATTCGATGATTTTTATCAAGCATGGCCTGAAGATCACGTGTGGCAAGTTTCGAGATGATTGGAGAACATTTGTGATAGGAGATGCATTTTGAAGGTTTTTGACATTAACCAAGATGGCGGAAAATCCATCACGGCGCAAAATGACGTAATAAATGACGTTGAACTCGGCTTGGCCGAGTTAAAAAAAAACGAAAACGTTTATAACCTACCCCAATAACCTACTCGTGTCCCTGATACATAACATGGCTGTAGTGAACGATTTACTCTCTATAGGTTTTGTGGAAGGATTTTGTGTTTTATAGGGGCATGCCACATTAGATCATAATCTTAGATCCTTGCATATAAGAGCTACATACCATCCATTTAAAAATCAATGAAGGGATCTTTTTGTGGGGAACAATTACATTTAGGACCGGGGCTTCTAAGAATCTTGATGATGTATTGTCACAGTACGATATAGGGATATAAAAAATATTTAGTCTCTTTCTCTTTATCCAACCCTTGAGATAAACATTTGAATAAACCCTTTTCCGCAAACTAAACTTATCAAGTGCTTATGTTAAGCGTTGGTCCAAAAGATACCAACAGACATTAAGAGAAGTTGACAGCTGCCAAGAGAAGCTAGCTGAGACTAATAGAAGCTCTGACAGATGCTAGGAGAATCCAGGATAACCAACAAGAAGAGATCATGTAGAATGCTTAAAGATGCCAACATGTCAACAGACACTAAGAGAGGCTAACAGATGATAACGACATCAAACATCAATAAGGAAAAGCTATTAAGCAAACAGATGCCAATACAAGCTAACAGATGCTAACGTCAGTCCACTAAGGCTAACAGAGGCGAGGCGCTACCTGGGCCGAGGGGCAGCACGCCCACACTGTGGGCGACGCGCGGCAGCAGGTCTCCTGCTTGGAGCAGCGGAACTCCCCCACATCGTCACATGGAACATCCTCCTCCACAGCGGACGGCCTCAGCATGGACCGTACCACCTTGCTCTGAGGGCGGCTGCGGGGGGTTTGGTGGCGCAGCTGCTTCTCGCAGGTCCCACTGTGCATGTTGCAGGTGTAGCCCTGCGGGCAGCAGTGCTCGTGGTTGTCGCAGAATACGGCCTTGAAGGGGAAATGAGGAGCGTAAGTAGACATGTACTGGATCACACACTGGTGGGGGTACATCGGAGACCAGGGCAGGCCTTCGGCTAGAAGCTAGGTGAAGTGTGATGTCATTGTCTTGTTTACACATTGTCTTATCAGTGTTGCCATTTTTTATTTTTCAATGTTCTTTGAAAAGTAGCTAGAACTCGCTGGTTTGCGTGATGACGTAATTCGTGACATGAAATCAGCAGGCGCAAGGGATTGGGATTGGGAAGGGGCGGGGCTGGAGAGGAGGGAGAGACCTGTGCAGTGCAGAGACGAGGAATAACACGAAAAAAATCGCCAGATGCACGAAAAGGTCACCAGATTTGCCGCCGGTCAGTCGCTGGAGATAAATCTCGCTAAGTCGCTAAATCTAACGACAAAGTCGCCATATTGGCAACACTGTGTCTTACATATAAACAAGAATAATTTGAATTAAATCTGAAAAGGGGGAACATGGAACATCAAACTGAATTCATCATCGTGGATAAAATTAGCATTATTTGTTTTCTGAAACAGATTATAATAAATGTCTCTTAAAAGAATCAACCAAATTGTATGGTATAGTTAAATATAAAACTAAAGAGTGTGTTTCTGTGCGTCACACATTCCCATAAGCAATTGGACATCTATGCAGATTGGAAAAAATAAAAATAATCCTACTGAATACTGTCAGCCTCTGCTACACTAGAGCCATTCTGTCTGGAGCACAATATCAAAACTTGACAAGCCTCATAGAAAAAATATCGAATTAAAGTGAATTAAAGTTCATACCGTAATTTACAGGCCTACTATGTGCCTTGAAGAATACATCGTCCAAATGCAAGAAAAAAATCGCTTCATTTCACATTCACTTCAAAAAATCTTTTTTAACAATTTATGCACACAAGAACATCTGATTGCATGGTTTGATGGGAAATAGGCAGCAGGGCTGGGGGGCGATGAAGAAGCAAAATGAAGCACTAATAGCGCGTCCGTCCAAGTTATACATGTCTTATGTCTGCTAATCTAGAAGAATTGAAGGGCCTCTACGAATTCTATATTTTGCATAGGAAATTTTCTTTCCTGTGGAGATGACCCGGAACTGCTTGAAGGAAAGGTGGTTCGAATTCTAAAAATGCTTAGGAAAGGAGCATTAATGCTTCCTTTAACTCTCCTTTAAGCCGTAACGAGCCGTAAGTAGCAAGTCTTATACAGCTTTGAGCAGGTCCTCAGCTAGCATTGCTGCCACAATGGCAAGAGCTAAGGCTGAAGCAGCCAAAGTAAAGGTGTCCTTCCCAGAAAAGGAAGCAGCCATGATGAAGAAGAAAGCGGAGGTAGAAGCCAACCTCCATGTATTAAAGCAGGAAAAGGAAGCCGTAGCAGCATCTACAGCGGCAGCAATATTTGAAGCAGCGGCAGACATGGAGGAGGGTCATCTTGAAGAGCTGCAGGATTTAACGCAGGAAGATCCAGCAAAACACACAGCTGAGTACATAGAACAACAGGCATTTGAGCACAATACTCAGAGACAGCGTCAAGATGATTCCAAACACCATTTTCCAAGCGAAATCACACAGCAGCTGACTTCTCATTACAATGAACAATGGGTTTCAAACCAACCACCCCCTACCAGCAGTGCAGCTTATGCAATGTTAGGGCCTCAGGAGTGTGCAGATGGAAAGAAGCCCACTCCTAACAGACGCTATGTAACTTCACCTCTCTCCTGCGCATCCATTCCAGCACAAGTTCATAATCCAACAGCAGCTGTCAGCATGATATGGCAACGCTTGGAGGAGTCTTACGGAAGCCCTGAGATGATTGAAAACGCTTTAATGAGGCGGCTTGAAAACTTCACGTGCATCTCAAACAAAGACCCACACCAGCTCAGAGAATAAGGTGACTTGTTGCTAGAAATAGATGCTGCTAAATCAGGAGGATACTTACCTGGTTTGGCATACCTGGACACCGCAAGAGGAGTTAATCAAGTGGTGGAAAATCTCCCCTTCAGCCTTCGGGAACGCTGGATCACACGATGCTCAAAATACAAGGATGATCATAACGTCTCCTTCCCACCATTCAGCTTTTTCGTCAGATTTGTAAGTGCACAGGCAAAGATCAGAAATGACCCCAGTTTCACATTCAATCTCACCACTGCTCCAACCAAAATGAGAGCAGAAAAGGCACCTAAGTACTTACCAAGATCAGCTTTGTTGGTTTAAAAGACTGAGATCACTGCTGCAATATCCGGTTCACAGTCTAGCTCAGGCTCGAAGGACGATGAACCAGACAAGCAATGTCCGGTACATAATAAACCTCACCCACTGTCAAAATGCCGCGGGTTCAGAGGGTTGTGGATCCACGAAACCTATTGCTAAAGACTGCAAGGTAAGAATAAAATGCAGTGAGTGTGAAAGTGACAAGCATACCTCAGCGATGCATCCTGGTCGGGCTCCATGGCCTCTTGGTACGCCTGCTGCAGCCAATGCGCAAAGCGGGGAGCCTGAAGAACACCCATCACCTGACGTGACTTCTATGTGCACAGAAATCTGTGGTGGTGCTCCCAAGCCGAGATCCTGCTCTAAGGTATGTTTGGTGAATGTTTACCAGATTCACAATCCCAACATATCCTACAGAGTGTACGTGGTGCTTGACGACCAGTGCAACCGATCCCTGGCAAAATCACAGTTGTTTGACCTGTTTAACATAAACGGCAGTACAGCTCCATATACATTACGGGCATGCACAGGCATTGTCGAGACAGCAGGGAGAAGGGCAAGCCAGATCGTCGTAGAGTCACTAGATGGGAAGACTAGAGTAGCACTCCCCACCTTATTGGAATGCAACAACTTCCCCGATCAGAGATTCCTAGCTGAGGCTGAAGCAGCTGTGTGGGAAGCAGCAGACGGTATGGAAAAGTATATGCTGGTAGATGATGTAGGCCCATCAGAAGAGGATAAAATGGTACGGACAGAAGAATACATTACGTCTCACTTCGACCCGCCCTCATATAAAGGCCATCCTTCTACCGACCCCCCAGCTCAGCCAGCCATTAAAGCTACCCAATCAACATGTCAGCCTCCTGATCTATATGTCCCACCAGGGGTTAAGATAGAAAACCAGGCTCCGCATGGAGAATCTGACCAACAGAGAGGCTCAAAGGTGAGCCACACCGACTCGAACAGGTCAGCACAGCCTTTCTATCCCCAGAGGGCACGACAGCTCCCCACACTGGACCCATGGCCGAACACCTGGGGCAGTATTTGGCTCGACGGGACCTGGTGAGTTCAAGTTTATATCAGTTTGACGATCAGCCTGAACATTTTCGTGCTTGGCAGTCGTCATACATCAGCGCAAGTACTAGTGGCTCGCCTGCAAAGTCTGAAAATACCTTCTTTAAAGGCACAAAGTACCCAATTTCAGTCCACAAGACGGACATCGCCCCAACAAGCCTAAGTATAAACAAAGGAGTCAGCGACCTGAACAAAAGCATCCAATACATGGCAAGCCACATCCTCTTAAACGCTGAAAAGCCTTCAGAGCTATGAAGCTGGAGGAAAGAAAGGCCTTTCTCAAAGAAAAAGGAATCTACTTTAAGTGCTGTGGCTCAACTACTCACCTTGCTAAGGACTGTCCGAATGCAGTTAAGTGTTTGGAGTGTGATAGCCCCTATCACGACTCTGCCATGCACCTGCACCTGGATCTGGACCTGCACCTCAAGTCAAGTCCCCTTCAACTCCACCACACAACGGCGGGGAGGAGGAAGAGAGCAGCAAAATTAAAGCTGTTGTTAACTCAAACTGCACAGAGGTCAGTGGCACAGGAAACGTTGGCTGGTTCCAAGATGTGTCTTGTGAAGCTATATCCTAAAGGTCAACCAGACAAAGCTATCAAAGCCTACGTCATCCTAGATGACCAAAGCAACCGGTCGCTAGCAAGGTCCAGCCTTTTTGAGCTGTTTAACATTGAGTGCAAACCATACTCTTACTATCTGAAGACATGCTCTGGTGTAGTGGAAACATCTGGTCGCAGGGCTGAAGACGTCCTGGTCGAGTCACTCGATGGAAAGGCCACGATCCCATTCCCACCAGTCATCGAGTGCAACGACATACTTGACAACCGCTCTGAAATCCTAACCCCAAATGCAGCTCGTCATCATCCACATCTTGTCAAGGTAGCAGAGCACATCCCAGAGGTCGACCCAACTGCTGAGATCCTCCTGTTACTTGGTAGAGACATAATAAGAGTGCACAAAGCTAGGGAACAAGTCAATGGCCCCCACAATGCCCCCTTTGCCCAACGCTTGGACCTAGGATGGGTGCTGGTTGGAGAAGTCTGCTTGGGGAAAGCGCATATACCAACAGTCAACACCTTTAAGACAACCGTGCTTGACAATGGCCGGCCCTCCCTACTCGAACCCTGTACAAACTTCTTGCACATCAAAGAAAAGGTTCACCAAGAAAAAGAGATGAGAGACAGGATTTCAGAGACTAGCAAGTCCGTGGAAGAAACATTGGGCCAAACAGTTTTCAGTCACACCGAACATGACAACAAGCTAGCATCTTCTTGAAACTAATGTACAAAGAGGTCTACAGTAATGAATCCAGACGATTCTATGCCTACGTCCATAATAGAGTTCAGTGCATTCGCCAAACCACAAAACCTGAGTAATGGCACTATGTGCGCACAGAGGATAATCCTGCAGACCATGCATCAAGGTATATTCCTGCCTCACTCTTGGCACAGACTGCATGGTTACAAGGCCCTAACTTCTTGCTTGACTCTCCCAACAAACCAGATCTGGTTCAGTCCTTCAACCTGATCCAACCAGAATTGGACGTGGATATCCGTCCCCAAGTGAGGAGCTATGCCACAAAGCAAGAGAAAAGCCTCAGCACAGAACGCTTTCTAAGGTTCTCCAGATTCAACTCTCTTGTCCGAGCTATAGCACTCTTAATTCACATTGTGAGGTCCTTTAAGCTCTCTAAAGACATGGACAAGTGTAAAGGGTGGCACAGGTGTGATCTGTCTCGAACCCCAGATGAACTATCCCTAGCAAAGGAAGTCATTATTGCAGCTGAGCATTTTCAAAGGAATTTGAGGCTTTGATCACGAATAAGCCAGTCCCGATAAACAGCAGACTTCGTCGCCTCAGTCCAACCTTGGAGAACAATCTCATTTGTGTTGGAGGACGACTAAAGAACGCTAACCTGGGCGCTGGAGAGAAGAACCCCATAATCCTCCCAAAGGATATCCACATCGCCTTGTTGCTTGTCAGACACCATCACGCCCAAGTCAAACACCAAGGCCGTCACCTGACAGAAGGAGCCGTCAGAGCAGCAGGTCTATGGCTCTTGGGGGGGAAGAGGCTCATCAATTCAGTCTTACACAAATGTATAACTTGTCGCAAACTCAGAGGCAAAATGCAAGAGCAACGCATGGCAAATTTGCCTCCAGAACGCCTTCAAACCTGCCCTCCATTTACATATGTGGGATTGGATGTCTTTGGACCCTGGTGTATTACTGCCAGACGAACAAGAGGAGGACAAGCAGAGAGCAAACGGTGGGCTATGATGTTCTGCTGTATGAGCTCCAGAGCCGTCCACAATGAGGTCATTGAGTCAATGGACACTTCAAGCTGTATTAACGCTTTGAGGCGTTTCTTTGCCATAAGAGGACCTGCCAAACAGCTAATATCCGACTGCGGCACACATTTCATAGGAGCATGTAAGGAACTTGGAATGAGCCAAAACCAACCAGACGCCACGGTGCAGAGGTACCTAAACCAACAAGGGTGCTCATTGGAATTCAACCCCCCACTCTTGGGAACGTCTGATTGGGGTGGCCCGAAGAATCCTGGACTCAATGCTTTTCGAACAGCACAATCGCCTAACCCATGAGGTTTTGTGTACACTAATGGCAGGAGTGACAGCTATTGTAAATGCAAGGCCACTAATCCCAGTTTCTAATGATCCTGACGATCCATTCATTCTGTCGCCATCAATGCTCCTAACTCAAAAAACTGGAGTCCCACATCCACCAGGAGACTTTACAGATAAAGATCTCTTCACCAAACAGTGGAGACAAGTACAACAGATTCTGGAGTCGTTGGAGTCGAGAGTACTTGCCAACCTTGCAATGCCGCAAGAAATGGACCAAAACCTGCAAATAGGAGACGTTGTCCTTCTCAAAGACAGTCAAGCTACCCGCAACAACTGGCCCATGGCTAACATCACAGAGGCCTTCCCTGGAGAAGACGGAGGGGTGAGGAAGGTGGAATTGAGGACCACAAATCAGGGACATTCAAAAACTTTCTTCAGACCAGTCTCAGAAGTTGTCTTACTTCTTACTAAAGACTGATGTTCAGAGACTCATGTAGTCCATCTGGGTCAATTAATGACCTCACAGAGGTCAGACGGGGAGTGTGTTGCCTTTCACGCATAAATCTGAATGGACTTTTGCTTTGAAAGAGCTCTTATTTTGAAGGGCAGCTTTCACCCTAATGTTCCCGGGTCATAGGTTTGTTTTGGTTTAGTAGTCTGAGGAGGCTAACCGAATTTGCATAGCTACATTTCTGTGTTCAACCGCATGATTGTATCACTGTAAACGTCACAGAGGCAACGTCGTAAGTTGATAATTTCATAATTACATTCAAAAGTTAATGTTAGAAAGTACTATTTATATGAAAAATGCATGTGATATATTTGTGGCTAAAAACGTTTTATTTACATTTATTTACATGTGGAAAGCACCTGTTACAGAGGTAAAATTGTAATTTTCGTATTTGTCTTGTTACAGTTTTCACTCTGACCTTGTACAAGGGGGAAAAAAGCCACAGTAAAGAGCAACTAAAGCTTACTACGACTCACGTCTTCATTTATAAGGAAGAGTTGAACTAGTTGTATAGCTGCAGTTGCTACACTGCAGTGAGGACAACACAGACTGAAACAACCTAATTGTGATTGCAAAAAAATGCGTTTGTGTAATGTGTTTTTGATTGGTCCACTACTTAAGCTAACGTATTGATCCACGATAGCAGACGCTTTAAATAATAGTTAGAATTACATGCAACTTATTTATCTCAACGAAATTTCAAATAGTATACTAGATACATACAAATATATATAAAGGAAAATATACAAAAATGAAATGGCTAAAGTTAATGCAAAATTATGATGTAGTCTACTCTCATTGCAGTCTTTGGAAGTTAATTCTGACTGATATACTGTTATCTTCCACAGCATGACATAACACATCTCAGGAAGTGGTAGTGCTCCACTTTGTTGGAGAATCTCCATATTGAGGGGTATAGTTCTTCTGAAGCAGATGTGCTGTGAATTCCAATATTAACACAACCGTAACAATGAACTACAAAAACTATTTGTGTGTGTGTGTGTGTGTGTGTGTGTGTGTGTGTGTGTGTGTGTGCAGTCATTGCAGACGGTTTGCTCATTTCACGGAGGACAGAGAGATGGCAAGAGGAACTCTACCACCTATCTTCGGTATCCCGAGGAAGCGCAAAGTGTCTGAAATGGAGGAGAAATAATATTTATCTTTTCTCTATTTCTTTATTTTTTATTGGTTTGTCTGAAGAGAAGAGCAGAAAATAAAATTTATAATAATGGATACCAATTCAAAGAAACATATTATTTGAATCGAAATTAAATCATATATTGCTGGTTATTAAGCACACAATATCCACCGTAAGAAAATAAAATGCAGACTTCACATTTAATAAAGACTAATAGGGGAAGTAAATTTCAAAATCGACATAAGTTGAGCCTCTTTTTTTCACATGTGAATTGGGATTCTCACCGTTGGCCAGGGCCGGCCCTGACCAATTTGGCGCCCTAGGCAAGATTTTTGCTGGCGCCCCCTACCCCGTTGGATCGTACAGTAAATTCGACTACCAATGTTCATAAACTCAGAGAAGCTACAAAGCTTTGTCTTTGAGACTCTTTGATTTTAGATAGAAAATTAAACACACGAAACGTATTACAAACCAAGTAACAAGCAATGAATCACTCATACGATAAGTATGCACAAAATACTGCAAAGAAATGCATGATGTTTACTAAAGGCATTCATAAGCAAAATAATAGAGTTCAGATTCAAATTATTGTGCAGTGAAATGAATGTATATATAGCCTATGAATGATATGTGAAAGCTAAGGTGTGAAATATTAACATTAATACACTTTAACTGCACACTCTTGACCCTTCCCCCCTCACAGAGGGCAGGTACAGAGCAACGAGCCAGGCAGGCACCCAGAAAAAAGGCTTCTCCATTATTTAATAGCCTTTGCTATGACTTTATGTTGCTGTGGGCTTAAATAATATTTCAAAATAATAGTAGTAATGGCACTGAAAAAAAAAAAGTAGTATATATATATATATAATTATTATTTTTTTTTTTTCTCCCCCCGTTTTCGGCACCCCCCGCGGATGACGGCAAGCATTTGCATTTGCCTATGCTGCCTATGCCTAGGGCCGGCTCTGCCGTTGGCCCAACCTCATTGAAATCAATACGACAAGAATGCATTGGAGCACTTGTTGTTGGGGATACTAAATCATCAAAATCTTATAAACATTTGTTTTGTACTCCAGGGTGACAACGAAGTGCAAAACAACGTGCAATTTCCTATTTATTTTATCAGTGTGGAGAAACTGTGTTACCAAGAGGCAGAGCTTACAGGAAGGGTTACAGAAATCTTGCACAGTCTAAAGAGTGCAAAGGAAACTTCCCTGTTCTACTGTTCTTTCCCCACTAGTCACTTAAGAAATGAAATCGTTTTACTTAGTTTCGACTCTTGCAACAGGAGAAATCGTGGCTCTTTCTCCATAGTCGCTGAGCTCTCATTTACCGAGAAGCAGCAGCACAGTGTTTGGGTTAGCCGCTCTATGATTTAGCTTGTGGCGCACTTATGAAAGCCCTTGCGCAATAATATGAATTTTAAGAACTGGGTGTTGGTGGTTCCCCACATGCGTAAGATAATGTAATAATTGCAAAGCAAACCATTTCTGTTCCCTCTTTCTTCATTTGTCACGTGAAGTCGTTCCCCATTTTGTTATACTTTTCCATCATTGCCAGTACGTTTTTATTTTTATTTTATCAATATTAATTTAAACAAAAATATATAAATATAAAGAGAAATGTCGACTCTCTCTAGCTTTCAAATAAATTCTGTTATTTGTTATTTTTAATCCGACTGTACATTACTTTGAAAGGATGAACCTCAGTTTTGTTATTTAGACCTCACTTGACCTCACTCGCAGAGGTCCACGGTGCAATGTTTTTTTCACCACTGGGATGCTGACGGCGTTACCCGCCTCAATTTTTTTCCTTTGCCGGCTCTCAGTCAAATTCTGGGTTCCTAAATTGGCCATCAACTGTCAAAACTTTGAGAACCCCTGTTGTAGACCAATTTCGGAAAACTGTAGTTCCACCGTAAAAACGCTAAAGTTCAGCAATACTGTCTGTCTTTTCCTATGTTCGAAAGGAAGCACATTTTCATCTCTCCTTGACCCGATGACGTTTTCCACAAAGGTTAAGTAAAGGAGGCATAAAGGCCTGATTCCACCGGACGCGTTACGGCAACGTTACGGCTGCGGCACGTCTTGGCCGCGGTCACCGCAGCAGATAGGTTCCACTCTAATCAATGAGACCATTTCCACTGGGCGCGGCTGCGGAACGTCTCAGCAACGTCCCAGGAGCGGCTCGCCGTGCCGCAGCGCTATCATTCCGTAGCATTTCTATTTTTGCCGCAAGCCGTTGCTGAACCGCGTCAATTTCAACAGAGCAGATCGAGCAGGAAGTGAAAAAGTAAAAGCCATAGAGCATCCGGTCAATTTTCAAAATAAAACACAATACTCAGCTCATGTAGCCTATCACAACGTCATTTATGTACCAAATCATCCTTTTTATAAGGGCAATGGCCGGAAGGACAAAGCGTGGCATTTAATTGCAGTAGTTTTGGGAGTGGAAGGTGAGTACATTAGGTTTAGGATTATCGCGTGATCTCGTGATCTCGCGTGAATACGGCTGGCTCGCAGGGCAACGCTGCGCTGCCTTAACGCGCCCGGTGGAAATGCAAGCAGGGCAGAGTCGCAGCCGTTCCGTGCCGCAGCCGTAACGTTGCCGTAACGCGTCCGGTGGAATCCCCGGGTAAAGGTTAGCATTCGTAGTGTTGATCAGCAGAAAAAATAGTCAAAGACGTTGACGTCGCTTAGCAACCGAAGACGCTAGGGTTGAAAAGTTACCGGACTACTTGAGGAGTGAGGGGCGGATCTAGCCATTTTGGGGCCCTAGGCAAAATATAGACATGGGGCCCTCATTTTTGAAACACGTACACAAAACAAATAACCATACTCAATACTCTAGAATCGCAATAAACCCATAGTGCACTGCCACTCAACTCTCCACAGTAAAATCAGTTTCAGATTTCTCCAGCCTTTGCCAAAATTACATGTTTATTACTCAAACGAGAGAGAGAGAGAGAGAGAGAGAGAGAGAGAGAGAGATTAGAATTTCCATTCTCTGCCAGAGATACAAAATGATCTTGCACTTAACAGAACTAAAATACAAAATGGATATGAGTCTATGAAAACCACCATTTACATTTAAACAGGACCAATGAAAAGATTTTGTGTGTGGACAGGAATAACAGTGGCTGTGTGTGTGAGTGAGAGACAGGCAAAGCAGTGGTTCAGTGTGAGTGAGTGAGTGAGTGAGTGAGTGACAGGTGTGGCATCCCGCCACGTGGTCCTCGGCCTGGACGGGCCCGGGGTACCGTGGAGGACGGGGTGTACCACCCCCACCCACCAGCCGGCGATGGAGAGCAGCCCTTTCGGCTCCCCAATCAGGGTGATTGGGGGACACCTGGCCGAAAGCTGGGGAGCCATTTTAAAAGGATGCACAGCACAGCACAGCACGGGTCGGGTGCAGGAAGGAAGGGCTCGTGGCAAGGAGAGAGCCTAGAGTATGGCGACACATTAGTGCCATAATTCACTATTGTGATAAAAGATGCATTCGGGCGTATTATATTATTCCACACGCGTAGATATTAACTGCGAGCGCGCAAATGATCTCTGCGTGCGCGCAAATTACCTCTGCTTGCGCAAATTACCTCAGCGCGCGCAAAACAGCCTCTCGCGCGTAACAGCCTCTCGCGAAAGATGTTTTTACGCTCGCTCGAATTTAATTTTGGCACTATGGGGGAGGGAACCAAGGCAGGGCGGGCTTTCCTATGATTGGCCGTTTCTTTCCTATGATTAGCGCGATATTTGATTGACAGCCCTCCTCAGCCCTCCTCTCATTCAATTCTGAATTGTTCAGTAAATGGCTGAAACGACAGTTACGTATTGTAACTCCAGATTCTATGAGTATAGGCGCAGCCTTTTAAGTGTCGGCCTCATTGTCCTTTAAATAGCTGAAGAAAAGCTGTTTATTGGGAGCAGAACGTCCGCCGGCGCCCGACTATCTGCGAAATGCCGACGTCGTTGAGGCACGCCGCACGCGGACGTGATTGAGGCCCACGCTGTTGGTGGTCGGGGATTACACATTTTTCAGTGCTACGGCTCACGCCTAGGGATAACCCAATAGCAATAGCCTTAAAAGGCTGCGCCTATACTCATAGAATCTAGAGTTACAATACGTAACTATCGTTTCAGCCATTTACTGTACAATTCAGAATTGAATGAGAGGAAGGCTGAGGAGGGCTGTCAATCAAATATCGCGCTTCAGAAACGGCCAATCATAGGAAAGCCCGCCCTGCCTTGGTTCCCTCCCCCATAGTGCCAAAATTAAATTTGAACGAGCGTAAAAACATCTTTCGCGAGAGGCTGTTACGTGCGAGAGGCTGTTTTGCGCGCGCTGAGAGGCTGTTTTGCACGCGCAGAGATCATTTGCGCGCTCGCAGTTAATAGCTACGCGTGTGGAATAATATAATACACCCGAATGCATATTTTATCACATTAGTGAATTATGGCACTAATGTGTCGCCATACTAGAGGCCCACGGAGGCCCTAGAGACCGCGACTCCTTCTTTGGGGTGATTGTTTCACGTTGATTGTTGAATAAATGCCTGACATGGCTAAAAACCCTATGCCAAGCGAGTTTTGTCAGTGGATTCCGGCTCAACCGAGCACCGAGAGAGAGAGAGAGAGAGAGAGAGAGAGAGAGAGAGAGAGAGAGAGAGAGAGAGAGAGAGAGAGAGAGAGAGAGAGAGAGAGAGAGAGAGAGAGAGAGAGAGAGAGAGAGAGAGAGAGAGAGAGAGAGAGAGAGAGAGAGATGCAAGTGGTTAAGTTCTCCATCTTCAAATGTCCATTTTCCCTGTTGCCTTCACCATTTCATGTGAGTAAAACTGTGTGTGTGTGTGTGTGTGTGTGTGTGAGAGAGAGAGAGTATGTGACTGAGTGAGTGGCAAAGCTCTGTGTGTGTGTGTGTGTGTGAGACAGAAAGCATTTGTAAACACAAAGTTCTACTGTTGTCGTCTTCTCAAAAGTCTTCATATCAGAGAAAAGTGGTGAGCAGCAGTATAGAACCCAACCTGAAAAACAGACAAACACAGCATTAGAACATACTCACTACACCATGTTTCATTTGCCAATGATCTTTATGCAACAAGAATGTACTTTGTCAACTCAAATACCTTGTTCAGCCAGGGCTCACTGATAGAAGGTGATGTTGTTCATCTGTCTTTTCCCCTGTTGTTTTCTCACTGTCTGTCAACTTTTCTGGCCAATGTGCAGGGTCGTCGCCAATTAGGAAACTGTTTCCACTGCTGCTAGTGGTAAATGGCATAGCACTACTCACCGCCAAATCATCTTCGTCTTCATCTTCCTCTCCTTCGGCTTCCATAGCCACCTCTTCTCCTTCGGCACCCACCTCTCCTCCTTCCTCCTCCACCTCCACCTCCACTTCATCATTTTCCCCAACAGCAGAGCCTGTCGCAAGTTCAGCAGCGGCTGCTGTAGCAGCAGCAGGTGTAAAAAATGAAGTCAATTTCGGCAGTGTATCTGCAATTCTTTTCTTCTCAGCTTTTTGTTTTCGTTTAGCACAACCACTATCATAATTCCGCCGCTTAATTTTCACCGAGTCGCATCCCTCTGCTTTGGTTTGAAGTAGGCCTACGTTATTTCGCGCTGCGCGCGTTACTACGTAATCATATTCTGGACTAGTCCAATGCACAATGGAGGGGGGCATGTGTGCTGGAAAATTATTATTTAGGCATTAGTTCGGCGTTATGTTGATATTTTTGTTATTTTTTTCTACTAGAAATGTTTTTTTTTTTTTTTTACTTTACATAAGTAATGGCTGGGGGGGTTAGATTTGGGGGCCCCTAATAAAGACAGATTTGGTTGGGGCCCTAGGCACTTGCCTAGGTTTGCCTAATGGAAGATCCGCCACACCAAAGACGTCATTAAAGGCAAAAAGTCCTTTGTTTTCCTTGACAGCGGTCAATTATACTTAGCACGACGCCGGAAGTTGTGAAGAGCCTATGCAAGTGAACGGAGCGTTCCACGGCATTGAGAAGACCCGTGTAATAATCCATATAATTCAACTCGATTTTTTTGTGGTGGGTACACAAATCTTGGAAAAATGTGCTGGGGACACGTCCCCAGCGTCCCCGGCGTAATCAACGCCTATGCACATAGCTGATCTTATTGCAAAGGCCAAGAAACCCAATAGAAGAGCTTCTCTTACCTGCAGAAATGGACATGTCCAGACAGGTTATAGATCAACCGGCGGCAGATAAGCTGAAGACCATACCACTAGCTGCGTTTACATGGCACATCTGATGCGCATAGATTTCTATGCGGAATAGATTTGTTCCTAAAATGTGATCCGAATGTAGGCTACTGTATATATGGCAGTAACAAAAGTGTCCGATATGTCTCTCGCGCACACCTGACACATCTCTGGACCGGCGGCGACATATTGGACGTCTTATCACTATTTGACATTGTAAATTTTATTTTAATGAAAGCACAGCAGGATAGAGCTTTTCTCTGCCTGCTGCTTCAATTAAGAAGGAGGCAGCACAGCTACGGCAATATCTCGTCCGATCTTTATATTTACCCCCACCTCCGCCGCAAACAAGAGGGATTTGAACGCGAGTCTGCAGCCAAGACTGGTGGGAGAGAGTGGTCTCTCTAAGTTGAGAAGTATTTTAACGTTCAGCCTGCAAAAGTACTAGTAGTAGCCTACTCATTTACAGTTATCTCGGCCGCGCACGGACACTGCGATACGCGAACACGTCATTAATAAACACCCATGTCCTGTCGCTTAGCAACCGGACACGCTTACCGGATTACTTGCGTAGTGGTAACAAAGACGTGAATCACGCAATAAATCCACTTTCCCTGACAGCGGTCAAGTTCGTTGTGCATAAAAGTACCGACGGAGCTCAGTGGACCAATTGCGAACTAGGCCTACTACAGCTGCTCTAAGTTAAACCCCAATCTATTCGGAATAAGTGTATACATGTCGATTAAAACGGACTACACCACCTCTTCTATTCGGCATAGATTTCTATGCCGAACAAATAATTGTATTCCGAATGAGGCGTATATATTGTAGCGACCCTGGGACAATTAAATAGTTTGTGTGTTATGTGTTGCATTGTATTTCATTGTCCGTTATGCCAGTTGTTCTATGTGCATGTATTGTAATGTTCTTATTGTCAATCAGGGTGGGGGCCTGCACGCGAGTGAGACCGTGTTGCCGGGGTAACCGGGGGTTTGTGTGTGTGTCGGTTTTCTGCGGTTGTTTACATTGTTACAGGTTTTTCAGTGACCTGGTTTTGGTTGATTAAAAACTACGATCAATTACTAATGACTCGACATGATTATGTCACCGGCGAGGTCGTTACATTGGTGTCAGAAGTGAAACTATTTTATTTTTATTTTTATTTATTTTTTCTCGGTCCTGCTGTGCTCGGCGAGTAGGCTGAAGTTGCGATCGCCGTTAGCTCTGTTTTTGTTGTGGCTTGTTCTCTGCAACAATAATGCTTCCTGCGGACTGTCGGGTGAAGATAGAGATGGACGACTACGGCGAGGGGGCATGTGGAGAAGCCTCGGAGTCTCTGGTGAGGGGTAGAACCAAACGGGAAACGGCCGCCGTGGAAAAAGATGATTTTTCACGCATAGTTCGCAGCGCCGACTGCCCGTGGCCACCACAAGACGGCGACAGACACGGCGGCGCCTTTCTTACATCAAGCCCGGTGTCCATCAAGACGCCTAGATACACCGGTAAGGCTGACTGGGAAGCTTTCCACGCGCAATTTGAACTTTCAGCCGATGCTGCCGGATGGTCAGTGAAGGTCAAAGCGCTGCAGCTTGCGATGTGTCTGGCGGACGACGCATTGTCTTGTTTGTTGCTGCTTAGCCCAGAGGACAGGGGGGACTATGTTGCCCTAGTGGGGGCACTAAGTAGGCGTTTTGGACTATGTGTTAAGCCGGGGCTAATGCGCTCAGAACTCTGTAATAGGCGCAGGAAGCCTGGGGAGACGCTGCGGGCACTGGCCAACGATATCGAGAGCCTGTCTCGGCGAGCATACGCCCACATGCCGCCAGCCGTGCAGAGCGAACTCGCTCGGGATCAGTTTCTCCAGGCCCTTTCCCCTACAGAACTACGCATTCAGACCCAGCTAGCCCACCCGCAGACTTTGCAAGAGGCCTTGGAGATGGCCATAGAGAGGGAGCTGGTGTGGGCTGGAGCAATCGACGGTCATCCTGCTCCTCAGCCGATGGTGAGATCGGCGAGGGAGAGGAGTGAGGACTCACAGAAGCCAGCCTGGGTGGACGAGCTCACTGAACTCGTCCGCGCTGTCTCTATGCAGGCAGACCGCCGCCCCCCGTCTCGTCGAGAGCAGAGGGTCTGCTGGGGCTGCGGGCAGCCTGGCCACCTTGTCAGAGAGTGCCCTACAACTGTGAGAGCCCAGGGAAACGGGTCAGGGTCCGCGCAATTGGGGAGACGCGAGGCCCTGCCCCCTTACCCCCGCCGTCGTCGTCTGGAGGAGCCCATCATCACAGCCGGGGGGGCGGAGCTCCACCCCCCCCAGAAGCAGACGACAACATCCCGGAGCCTGTTGTCGTGGTGGGGCGGACCTGGGCGGGGGACTTTTGTCATGTTCCTGTCACTGTTGAGGGGGTGGCCTGTTTGGCTTTAGTCGATACGGGGTCTACTGTGACCCTGGTGAGGCCAGACATTTTGCCGACCTGGACGGTACTCCAACCTACAACCGTGCAGCTCCGCACAGTCACGGGGGAGAGGGCTCCCATGAAAGGGAAGGGGTTGTTGTCCATCTGCGTAGGGGGAAAGACTGTCCTCCACCCAGTGTGGGTAGCAGCTGTGCAGGACCCCTGTATCCTAGGGTTGGACTTCCTGCGGTGCACTGGCTGCCAGCTGGACCTTGAGAGGGGGGCGATTGGCTTCCAAGGAGGGCCCACAGTCTATATGGCCCCGCCAAACACCTCCTACATCCGCCCCCCACCGACAACAGCTCAGATGGAACAGTCACACGTCACCGGCCCCCTTCACCCCCTTGCAAAGACCTTCCAACCACCCTGTCTTCCCGATCCCTGTCCATTGTCTCAGTCCTCCTCCTGCAACCCTTCCCCCTCCCTCCCACCCCCTTGTGTCAATGTTTCGGCTCCTACAGACTACTCCCTTGCCACCCCAGCACCCCACCCCATGAGCCTGGGCCCCTTCCCCTGCCCTGCCCAGCTTCCCCAGACAGGTGAGGAGACTGTGCTGTCGACTGTGCGGGCAATTTGGCAGGGGCACTGTGATGGACTAGACCCTCAACAGCAGGAGCAGCTGTGGCTACTACTGGCAGAGTTTAAGGACAGCTTTGCCTTGAACGAGAGCGATGTGGGTCAGACGCACCTGGTGCAGCATGAGATCGACACTGGGGATGCCAGGCCCATCAGAATGCGCCCGCGTCGCCTGCCCTTGGCCCGCCAGGAGGCTGCGGACCAGGCGCTGTGGGAGATGCAGCAGGCAGGCCTCATAGAGCCCTCAGATAGTCCCTGGGCAGCAGCCGTGGTGATGGTGCCTAAGAAGGGGGGTAAGTGGAGATTCTGTGTCGACTACAGGCCACTTAACGCAGTGACGAAGAAGGACTCCTACCCCATCCCACGCATTGATGAGGCCTTAGATGTCGTAGCTGGGTCGTCCTGGTTCTCCTCACTCGATCTCCGCTCTGGCTACTTCCAGTGCCCTCTCGCCCCTGACGCCAGACCCAAGACTGCATTCTGCACTAGCAGAGGACTGTGGCAGTTTCGGGTCCTCCCTTTCGGCCTCTGCAATGCACCTGCGACCTTCGAGAGGCTGATGGACAGAGTGCTCGCCGGCATCCCCCGGCAGCAGTGTATCGTCTACCTGGATGATATACTGGCACACGGGGGCTCCTTCGAGACAGCACTTGCCTCGCTGCGTCAGGTTCTGGAGAGAGTAGCTGCGGCGGGCTTGAAGCTCCATCCTGATAAGTGCCATTTCCTGAGGAGAGAGGTAACTTTCCTTGGGCACAGGGTGGGGGAAGAAGGCATTAGCACCATGGAGGACAAAGTGCAAGCTGTCCAGGACTGGCCCACCCCCACTGACACCAGACAGCTGAAAAGCTTCCTCGGACTGGCGTCTTACTACAGACGCTTTGTGAGGGGCTTCTCCTGTGTGGCCGCTCCCCTGTTCCGCCTGCTACAGAAGGACAGGGAGTTTGTGTGGGCAGAGGATTGCCAGTCTGCTTTCGAGACACTCAAGGGAGCTCTCACCAAAGCCCCGGTGCTCTCCCCTCCTGACCCTGCCCTGCCCTTCATCCTGGACACGGACGCTAGTAACGTTGGCAATGGCGCCGTGCTGGCACAGGAGGGGCCGGAAGGGGAGCGGGTGGTGGCGTATTACAGCAGGACATTTAACAAAGCTGAACGCCGCTACTGCGTCACTCGCCGCGAGCTGCTGGCCATCGTTAGAGCTGTACGCCACTTCAAATATTACCTCTGTGGCCGTCACTTCACTGTAAGGACCGACCACTCCGCGCTCCAGTGGCTCATGTCTTTCAAGGAGCCAGAAGGGCAGGTCGCACGGTGGATCGAGGAGCTGCAGTCCTACAGCTTCAGTGTGGTGCACAGGGCAGGGGTACGCCATGCTAATGCAGACGCCCTCTCCCGACGCCCCTGCAGTCAGGATGGCTGCCGCAACTGTGAAAGGAGGGAGAGCCGTGAGAAGGAGCTGTGCAGCCAGGAGGAGGGATGTTCTGCGGTGGAGGTGGCGTCCCCAGTCTGCTGTGAGCTCCGGGAGGTCGACACCGCAGGATGGAGACGGCAGCAGGAGGAGGACGCAGACCTTCGACCAGTGCTCCAGTGGTTGGACCAACAGCGGCGGCCCCCATGGGAAGAAGTGTCCGTTCTCTCCCTGGTCACCAAGGGACTGTGGGCTATGTTCGAGGCCCTGCGACTGTGGGATAGCGTGCTTCAGCGGGCCTGGAAGGAACCCGCCACCGGAGAGGTGAGGTGGCAGGTGGTGGTGCCTCACTCTCTGCGTGGGGAAGTGCTTCAAGCGGTCCATGGTGCCGTGGGCTCAGGTCACTTTGGGGTGACAAAGACCCTGCGTCGCCTCCGCCTTGGCTTCTACTGGGGGCAGCACAAGAGGGACGTCGAGGACTTCTGTCGCCGCTGTGATGGCTGCACAGCCCGCAAAGGCCCCACGGAAAGGTCCCATGCCCAGCTACAGCAGTTCCCTGTGGGGTTCCCTATGGAGAGGGTTGGGGTGGATGTGGTGGGCCCGCTACCCTGCACAGAGAGGGGGAACAAGTATGTCCTCACGGCCATGGACTATTTTACCAAGTGGCCGGAGGCGTACGCTCTGCCTGACCAGGGGGCGGAGACCATAGCGGACGCTTTGGTCGGGGGGATGATTAGCCGTTTTGGGGCAGCGGAGTCCATCCACAGTGACCAGGGGAGAAATTTTGAATCCCGTGTCTTTGCGGCTTTATGTAGCAGGCTGGACATGCAGAAGACCCGTACTACCCCCCTGCACCCACAGAGTGACGGCTTGGTGGAGCGATTTCATCGCTGTATGGAGCAGCAGCTGGCCATTGTCTCGGCTGACCATCAGCGGGATTGGGACAATCATCTGCCTCTGGTGCTCATGGCATACAGGTCAGCTGTCCAGGAGTCGACGTCCTGCACACCTGCTCTGCTGATGTTGGGCAGGGAGCTTCGCACCCCAGCTGACCTGGCGTTTGGCCGGCCGCCCGATTCTCCCCCTGTTCCTCCCGGCCCAGAGTATGCCAGGAGACTCCAGGACCGCCTTGAGACGGCTCACTCCTTCGCCAGGGGACAGCTGCTGAGCGCAGGGGTGAGGCAGAAAAGGAACTATGATGTGCGTTCTCGTGGCAGGCACTTTGAGGCTGGGGAGCTGGTCTGGACCTACAGCCCGCAAAGAAAGAAGGGAAGATGCCCAAAGCTCGATAGCGAGTGGATCGGGCCATGCAGGGTCCTTGAGAGGATGGGGGAGGTGGTGTACAGGGTCCAGCTACCACCTCGGGGAAGGAGGGTGGCTCTCCACAGAGACCGGTTGGCCCCTTATCGAGGCACCGCCACCCCTCAACCTGCTCCAGCGAGCCCTGCAGCTCCCCGCACCGGTGCGAATGGGCCCCGGACACGCACACCTCAGTGTTCTGGCCCTGGGTCCTCACCTAACCCTATCCTTGTCTCCCCTCCCTGTCGATCACCACAGTCAGCAACTTGGCCCCCAGCCCCGCCCCTCCCTTTCCCCCTGCCCGCCCCCGGGCCTGACACTCGTGGGCCCCTCTTGCCCCCAGGCGCTTCTCCCCAGCCCCCCGTGGCCCCAACGCGGCCTCGTAGGGAGAGGAGAGCGCCGGGTCGCTTCCGGGACTTTGTTTGTTCCCTCGAGGACGAGGAACTTTGAAGGGGGGAGGCAATGTAGCGACCCTGGGACAATTAAATAGTTTGTGTGTTATGTGTTGCATTGTATTTCATTGTCCGTTATGCCAGTTGTTCTATGTGCATGTATTGTAATGTTCTTATTGTCAATCAGGGTGGGGGCCTGCACGCGAGTGAGACCGTGTTGCCGGGGTAACCGGGGGTTTGTGTGTGTGTCGGTTTTCTGCGGTTGTTTACATTGTTACGGGTTTTTCAGTGACCTGGTTTTGGTTGATTAAAAACTACGATCAATTACTAATGACTCGACATGATTATGTCACCGGCGAGGTCGTTACAATATGATCATTTTCTATTCCGCATAGAAATCTATGCGGAACAGATGTGTCCATGTAAACGCGGCTACTGTTGAATGTTACAATAGGTAGGTGCATGAAGAAATGTCTGCTGACATAAATTTGCTTGGTTTGAATAAAGATGGGTGGCGACATAATGACCATGTAATATGTAGGTCCCAAGGCCAAACCAGTTGAGAACCACTACCCTAAATTTCAATGTTATGGGAATAAAATAAATGTATATACATTAGGGCCGGACAATTCTATTTGCAATGTCCCCTTCGCATCAGATACGAGGCTCTCTGACAGCGCCTGTAGCTGTGAGCAGGGCCAGGGATCCAGTTCAGCTGCACTTATTATTTCTCATAGCAGCCCACTTCCTCTTCCCAGCCCAGCCCCTGAATTCTATCGTGGGGCGTTGCATCCCAACCGTGACCTGGTGGCCGGACACGGGGTGTCTCTTTTGTGATGGGGTAACAGAAAGAGCCCGCCCCGCGCCAGCTACCGCTCAGCCTTCTGCGTTCTACAGCTCCCACTTCTCTCTCCCTGCACACAGTCTGGGGAGCGAAAATACAACCGTGATGGACTGGATGATCACTCTTGTAGTGTGCTTCTCAGGTAACAAAGACGCGTTAAACAGTGTGCTATTTTGTCATTTTAGTCCTTATCCTGTCTTGATTCTTAAGACTTTAGTTGATTATTGTGTTGCCTATGTGATTATTGGGCTCATGATGCATGAACTATTTTCTTGTGTGGCTCGTTGTGTGTTGTGAAGTCTGTATTTAGAGGAAATCAGTTCACACATCCTGCAAAGTTCTAACTGAACTAAGACACATACACTACAAACACACACACACACACACACAGATAATTAATTTTTTTTCAGGCTTGCAGGCGTCCCAAGCCTTTAACGTGGATTCCCCAGCCTGGCAAACGTTGACTACAAATTCTGGCGATCCTTCTGGATGGTTTGGATACAAGGTCGTCCAGACGGGATCTGGGTGAGAGAAGATGATATTGGTCTAACACTGTCTTAATATCTAACTCTAACCCTGTCTATAGAACTAACCCTGGTTTAAATATCTAACCCTGTCTTAAGATCTAACTATAACCCTTTCTATAGAAGTAGCCCTGGTCTAAAGATCTGACACTGTCTTAGGCAGTGGTGGGTAGAGTACTGAAAATCTAGACTCAAGTAAAAGTAAAATTACTTCCTTCAAAATTTACTTTTAGTAAGAGTAAAAAAGTACTTTATTTTAAAGTTACTCAAATTACAAGTTAATTTACATTTTTGTATTGGAATGCTTGGATCAGTGAAAAAGACATAACGTGTTAGAATGCGTGAGTGAGGGAGAGAAAGAGATGCACTCCTAAAACATTTCTTCACAAGTTGTACAACAAAAGCAATATGGACAACAAAAAATGTAATTTCATTTCAAACAAATTTGCATTAAGCTCTGTGCATGTGACAAAAGGCAAGAGCTTTGTAGGAACACAACCAATTAAACACAAACAAGACTGACTTGGTTGGCTGATTGGGCAACCAGATTTATCCAGCCTATGCACATAGCATGGACGCACACTCACAGAGCCAGACACGACAATGCCGAACAAGTTTGTGAGTGGTCTGCAGAATACAGTGTAACATAGTATCTAACTCCGCACCCCCTGGCGAAAATATCTTCCTGCGCGTCTGCATCCATGCGTTTCTAGTCCTCAGTCCCAACGTAACGGTCGACTCGTCTCCTCGGCTATGGAATTGCAACAATGTTGCAACCTAGGGAGGGTGCATTGCTAACGTGTACGCTTGTATGTACAGTCAACGAAGATAATGTCTTTATCAAAATACTTGTTTTAATGAAGGCACAATGGAAAATGTAATTGAGTAAAGAGTAGAATTCAAAATCAAATATTTACTCGAGTAAGAGTAAAATTACAGACTCATTACCCGAAAAATTTACTTTTTTACTAATTTGCGTTACTTGCAATGCGTTACTGCCCACCACTGGTCTTAGGATACATAGAACTAAGGATTGAACCCTGTCTAAAGAACTAGCCCTGGTCTAAAGATCTAATCCTGGTCTATAAATCTAACCCTGGTCTAAATATCTGACCCTGTCTAAGGTTCTAACCCTGGTCTACAGATCTAACCCTGGTCTAAAGATCTAACCCTGTCTATAGAACTAACCCTGGTCTAAAGATTTTACCCTTGTCTAAATATGTCTGAAACTCATAGATTAAGCTAACCCTTACCCTAATTAACCAAACACTGAACAAATGCTGATCCATAATCAAAACAAAAAAAAGATGATATGTACTATTTATTTCCCTGCATTTCAGTACAGTCAAATGAGGTTTGTTTCTCAAACATGGGCTGTTAACGACCAAAGCATGGAGCATGAGTTTTGTGTGAATGATATAAGCGAGACAGAAGTAAAAGTAGTAATTGGTAAGATGAAGGCATTTGTAGGCTGGAGCGCTTGTTAAATAATGGTTGTCAGGATCACCTGATTATGTAAAGCCAACCCCAAAATCTCGATTTATTATATCAAAAGGTTCAATTCGTCCTCCAATAAAGAAACATGTCCTGCTGTAATAATTAGTTGCACATGGTAGTGAAGCTAGAGTTGCTGACACGCGCCTTGTGGTGGGGTATAATAACTGGCAGTGTCTTTCAAAGATACTGAAGCACCATGAAACAAGTGGTTACCACATAAATGCTTATCTGATGTGGAAAGAATTGGCATCCTGCTTATGCCTAGGTAAAACTATTGATAGCGAATTGCAGAGAGCCTGTTGACTCCAGTGATCGACTGCATACTCTTCCTTGCAGAAGGAAACCTCCAACTGAGGGGGACACAGCTAGGAAATCCTAGAAATGGAAATTTTCTGGGTATCCTTGATCGGTATGATGTTACACTGGCAGAGCATCTTAAAAAGGCTGCCTTTAAAAAAAACACCGGATATTTGTCCTGGTGCACTCAAAATGATTTTTTTGTGTGTGTTAGGTCAAATTTGTGCCCAGATCAAAGAGGGGCATCACATAGCGCCTGCTATGTGTCTGCATACCCCCCAGAAAGTAGGCAGTTGCGCCCCTGAGAATGACCAATGGAAATAATTCTCTGCACAATTTGAATTGTATTTAAATATGCTACAGTGGTCATTTGTTTAGCCAATTCATGTTCAACAATGAGGGTTTTGATTGACCCGACCCGGGCCTTTGATGGAGCGTTTTTGTTTTTGTTATCATTGCTTTATTGGCCTAATCTGAGGAGAAATCTATGCCATCAACAGAAATAGTATAGGCCTTTATTACACAGGTCTTCTCAATGACTTGGAATGCTCCGTTCACTTGCATGGGTATTAGTCCGGTAACTTGTCAACCCCAGCGTCTTCGGTTGTTAAGTGACATCAACGTCTTTGGCTGACTATTTTACTGCTGATCAACACTACGAATGCTGGTAACGAATAAATTGTAAAAAGACACACCTGTAATGTTTAGCTGGGTTCTTTAATAAACACACCGTAAGTAGCTTGAGGAGAAGGCCTTCATATTCATGACGCATACATGAGGTAACACTAACTCGCCTTGACGCATTCTTAACCCGGACCTGACATCAGCCAGTCCAACTGCGCATGCTCAGCGTGACGGTCTAATAACTGATGCTGATATCATTACATCTCCCTCTCTTAAAATGAGAATGTAAAACATTTACATAGACAACACATACTTCGTTTTTCAATACTTATCTTTAACTCTTATGAACTGTAATTATTAACTGCAATAGTTACTTATTTAAACCTTTTCAACTGCAGTGTAAGAACATTAGAATATTCCAGGGAAAGTATAAACTCATAACTTTACAGCAATACTCATGATCCCCTAAAACTGTTAAGCCTCTGTGGTGGCTTCACAGCCCTGGAACTTCTTCTGAAGGGCAAGTCTTGCACTGGAACTGGTGCCTCAGGTGATGAGCTATCCGAGTGTCCAGGTTGTTCAGCAGCGGCATCACCTCTTTGATCTGCTGTGGCTGGTCCCATAATGTCTCGCCGGTTCCGTCTCAGCACTGCTCCCTCCTCTGTTTTAATGGTGTACGACCTTGGATGCACTTCATTTATAACAGTTGCTTTCTGTGACCATGTATTTGTTTTATCTTTGAGCCTCGCATAATCACCAGTATGCAGTTCAGGTAGGTTCTGTGTTCCTTTATCATAGTAGAATTTCTGTTTTGCTTTTTGCTGCTCCTTGAACCTCTGTACTTTTCCCCCCTCCTTCGTTTTCAGCAAGTTCTCCTGAATGGGCAGGTTGGATCTAAGGCGACGTCCCATTAGGAGTTGTGCTGGTGAAATACCGCACTCTAGTGGCGTTGTGCGGTACACAAGCAGGCTTTGGTAAAAGTCAGCTCCAATGTCTTTTGCTTTACACAGCAACCTCTTCACAGTCTGGACCGACTTTTCGGCCAAACCATTAGACTGCGGGTAGTGAGGACTTGACGTTGTGTGTACAAAGCTCCATTCTTCTGCAAAGCGTGCAAAACTGGCGCTAGAAAAGACTTCGCTTGGCACACCATGTCTGGAGAATATGGCCTTCATAGACGTTATAACAGCCTCTGCTGTTGTAGTGTGCAGTTAACAGACCTCTGGATACAGGGAATAATAGTCTGTCACCACAATTTAGTCTTTCCCTGCAGAAACAAATAGGTCAGCGCCTACCCTTTGATATGGTCTGTCAGGCACTGTGTGCGGCTTAAGTGGCTCAGCTCTATTGCTTGTGTGATATCTCAAACAGGGCATCAAACAAACAGGGCATCAAACATGTTGTGCAGTTTGCCACCTCATTTGCCACATCCTGGTTTATTCGAGGCCAGTACATCACTTCACGTGCCCTTTTCTTACATTTTTCAATCCCAAGATGCCCGTGTATTTTCTTGTTGTCTCTGTTCTTATGAGCTCCATTTTCGCGTCTGCTACTGGCAGTGCCTTTGTGATCAAGTTCACATAAACATCCACGTCATCACTCATCTTAGTGTGCGTCGGCTCCTGTGGGTCAACTGCTCTTTACAATGTGTCCGCTGTGTACATCAGCTTGCCCGGGGTATACATTACATTCAGCGAGTAGCTTTGCAGCCAGATCATCATCCTCTGTATTCTCAGTGGGCAGTCATTGAGCGGCTTTTGAAACAATGCGATCAGCGGGTTGTGGTCAGTTTCAACGCTTATGTTCTGTCCTGAAACAACCTGGTGAAATCTTTCACAGGCATATGTTATGCTGAGCAGTTCTTTCTCAATTTGTGCATATCGTGTCTCTGCGTCTGTCATTGAACGCGATGCATATGCAATTGGTTGCCAGTCATCATATTTTTGTAAAAGAACAGCTCCGAGCCCACTCTGTGAAGCATCTGATGAGATTTTGATGGGCTTCACTGGATCATAGAACCTCAGAACTGGTTCTAATTTGAGCTGTGTCTTCAGTTCTTTCCATGACTTCTCATGACTTCTTTTCAGTCAGCTGCCTCAGAGGTGCCATGCGTTCAGAGAGATTGGGTATGAATTATCCCATGTAGTTTATCATGCCATTAAATCTCTGTATGTCCTTCTTACATTGTGGCTTTGGCATGTTTTCTATTGCAGACACTTTCCTGAGATCTGGTCCGATGCCCTCGCTGCTCAGGATGTCCCCCACTAATGTTAGTTCTTTAACCCCAAGCTGGCATTTCTCTTTATTCAGCTTCAAGTTTGCTGTTCTTGTTGCCTTGAGAACTTGTTTTAGCCTCTCATCGTGTTCAGCTTTCGTACTTCCCCATACTATGATGTCATCCATGGATGTGTCCACTCCTTCCAGATGTTCATAGATCATGTGTATTGTCTTATGATACACCTCAGGTGCTGAAGCTATGCCAAATGGTAACCAAAGAAACTTATATCTACCGAATGGGCTGTTGAATGTACACAGCTTCATCTGCCAAAATCTGGATGATGCATCTAGCTTGCTGAAGTACTTTGCATTTGCAAACTGTGACATTATTTCTTCTCTTGTGGGAAGTTTGAAGTGTTCTCTTTGTATTGCTCTGTTCAAGTTTCTGGGATCCATACACACTCTAGGCTTGCCATTTTTCCTTTCTACAATAACAAGCGAACTCACCCAGTCAGTTGGCTCATCAATCTTTTCGATCACATTGAGGCTTTCCATCCTGTCCAACTCAGTTTTCAGTGGCTTTTGAAGAGCAAATGGCACTTTTCGACATGGGTAAATAACTGGTGGCACATTTTTATCCACTCTGATTGTGTGTTCTCCAGGAAGGCATCCGAGACCCTGAAACAGGTCACTGTACTCTTCCATCAGTTCATCATAGACTGTTTCTCCTTCCCTTTCCACCACAAGCACTCTCTTAACCAGGTTCAGTCTCTCACAAGCAGCTAAACCTAATTTGGCCTGCACGTCTCTGTGCACCACGACAAATGCGAGTGTGCGTTCTCTGTCCTCGTGTGTCACTTCCACCAAGCATCTTCCTTTCACAGGTATAGCTGTTCCTGAATATCCATGTACTTTCATTTTTGTTGCATGCACTTTAGGTCTGGGTCTGATGTTGTTGAACGTTGCCTCTGACATCACATTTGCCTGCTCCAGTGTCTAGTTTCAATGCAATGTGTGTGTCATTTACTTTCAGTGTCAACATCCAGTCCTTTTTTTCTGTGTTCTGTTCTGTCACTACATCTACATAAAACTCATCAGTCACTCTCATCCACTGCATGAACTTTGCTCTGTTGGTTTTTACATTGCTGTGCATAATGGTTCTATTTGCTACAGTTGTGACATACTTTACCATATGCGGGACATCTTCTGGGAGCATGCTGCGTGCCACATCGATCACATGACCTTCCCTTTGCGTCTCTGCGCACCGGTGTATTTACGTCGGGAGCCGTGCTCTTCTTCTTGACTGCTCTGTTTGCATCTCTTCTTGCAGCATCCACGTTGCAGCTTTCACTAAACAGCTCTATTGCTTGTGTTCTCACCGTTTCTGCTGCTCTACACATTCCTAGTGCTTTTCCTAGGTCCAAATCTTGTTCCCTTCACAGCCTCTCTCTTAGACTATTATCTGGAATCCCGCACACAAGTCTGTCCTTTATCAACGAGTCAGTCAGCTCTCCGAACTCACACGTCTCGCTTCGGTTCCTCAGGTCCGTTACATGTTGATCAACAGTTTCTCCCGTTTTCTGCACCCACGTGAAAAACCTGTGTCTCTCGAATGTCACGTTTCTTTTAAGTAATCCTCAAACTTCTGAAGTTTTTTATCCAATTCCATTTTGTTCGCGTCGTCTTGGAACTGAAAGTTATTATATACCTCCAGCGCTTTTTCACCCACAACATGCAAGAAAACTGACGCCTTCATCTTAGCGCTCTTCTCGTCCGCCCCGATCGCCGTCAGGTGCAACATAAAGCGTTGTTTAAATCTCCTCCAATTCTCAGCCACATTACCTGTCAACTGAAGGCTGGGTGGTGGTTGTAATGCTTGCATCTTTGCGTTGGTATGTCCTCTTTCTCTCCCGGAAAGTAAATAGGCTACCAATGTCCTCTCCGTGGGTTATTAGCGGAGCTCTTAGCTGCTCACCGTGCTTTAATAAACACACAGTAAGTAGCTTGAAGTGAAGGCCTTCATATTCATGACGCATACATGAGGTAACAATAACTCGCCTTGTCGTGTTCTTAACCCGGAACTGACATCAACATGCAGCGCGCCAGTCCAACTGCGCATGCTCAGCGTGACGGTCTAATAACTGATGTTGATATCATTACAACACCATGTGAAGTTATTTTCCAAATAAGATTTGAAAAGCTTTGAAGTTTAATACAACACTATTCATATGGTTTCGGAGTAGTACACTTTGACATTTAATACAGTTCAGAGAGAAAGGCGACGAAGAATAAGAAGGGGGCGTTCCAGTCTGCATAAACGGGAACCCCCACCACACGAGAACGCCCATTTGTGTCTGCAGTGGGATGATATTGGGAGAGCGGGCCCTGGGTGTCCAAAGGATCAGGACCAAAAAGCACATGCGGGTTGACTTTGCACACAGAATAAGAAATGTACTGTATATACAACTACATGCTTGTAAAACCGCTTTATTTGTGAATGACTGATATCAGGTAACTTAGTTGTTGTTTTTCAAATTAGGCCTACGATACACAGACTAATAGTGCCCCATTGATGTTCTTTGAAGTAGTTTTCTACAACATGCACGTTTGCATTAAAACAAAAAGATAAATAAAACATAAGATCTCCCCCCCACCGGTGGGTGAGGGTCTTTCTTTTCTTGATACTAACATTAATTCTAAACAGCGTTTTACACAGTAGCCTATAACAGGAAATGCTCAAAGGTAAATCAGCACAATTTAACACTGACTGAAGTTTTTTATGGGTAAAGAAGCAACGGTGAAGGACCGTACTAAACGCCATCATTGTATGGGTCTGTAAAATGCTAATCAAATCAAAATAATTGTATTTATTAAGCACCTTTAATTAAAAGGTAATTGGTTTGGGGGGAGATCTTATGTTTTATTTATGTTTTTGTCATCGCTTCAAACTTGTGCATATTGCAAAAAATATGCAACAGCGCCCCCCGGGGTCACACTTTTCGTCGCAGAATTTGGTGTCTGACATTTCTCCGCCCAAGAAAAAGTCTAGCGTGAACGCTGGATGCTACACAATGCTAAGTAGTGTTTTTCAAGTGCCATGATGTTAAACAAACAATAAGTGTGTACATTAAAGGTCCCATGGCATGCTACTTCATGGATGCTTATTTATAGGTGTTAGTGGGCCCTTAATACAGTATTTGAAGACTTCAAGAAATTCAGCCTCGGTGCAGAATAACAGCCAGTCCTTTCCACAAACATGCCGTTTTTTAGAGCGGGTCAAGGTGGATGGTGGGGGTGTTGCCCTGAGCAGCTTGCGGCCACGGTACCATGCGCCCATGTTTACAGTGGATGTATCGCAATGGCGAGGCACACACAGCTTTTGCTAGGAGCTCTATATCTAAATAATATCATATTATACATTATGTTACGGGTCCCAGGATTGGGTGCCACGGCAACAATAAAAAAATCTGTAACATACAGAAAATGGTGAGAAACAATGAAGACACGACTGCTCAGTTCGTCATCCAAGTTGCGTCTCTATTCAAGTTCTCAAATAAAATACAAACATTTCTCTGAGTGTCTCTTGTTCAGTCTTCAACTGTTTAAAGGAGCATTTCACCGGTGGAGGCATGAATATGTATAGAAATTGGGTCCTATATGTAGTCGAATAATAAAATAAAATTCTAATTTGGTTCCGTCTTGACCGAGAAAAGGCAGAAAGTGACTTTTTGGCGCGTGGATTGAAGACAACAACTCCCACCATGCACCACGATGCCCAACTTCGCTGGCCACTCCCGCTTATCTAGATCTCCGCCTATCAGACACCTCGCTGTTCCATCTACCAAGCAGATACCGCAAGACTGCTTGAAAATCATTTAACACAACATTTCTAGTGAAGAGTATTAGTTGGTGAACTCAGTGAATTAGTCCTTGTTTGTATTTCTTTCGAAATGGTGAACTTTTGCATGGTGCCATCTTCTATGTCAGATCCAGTACCTTCCGCCATTGTACTTCAGTTTTATCAACAGCCTCTGTTAGCTTAGCTTCAGACGCTGTGGATGTTAGTTTCTGCTGGTGAAGTCCCACCCACTGGCACTGCTCTAATAGGTCTGTAGCGTCAGTGGGTCCCACCCCCTATAGAGGGGTGGGACTAGTGCTTGTAGTCTTACGAGAATCCTCCCCTCTTACACTTCCTATTTACTTCAACGCAAAAATCGCCATATTGCGTCATCTTAAACAGGAAGTGTTGGAGAACGATACAGATCTCTCCAGTCCCTCCAGAAAATAAGGGAATGATGCACAACCATTCAAAAATATGAGTGGGTTTCTAACGATACAAAGCTTAATGGAAATGAGTGAAGTTTCCCTTTAAGTGCATCAAATATTAACTACATTGTACATACTATTCTAATGCACATTCATGTTATAGCTCGTGTACATTCAATATTCTCCATTAGTCCACTTAACTCTACTTGAGCAACGTACTCATTTACATTCACCTGTTTAAGTGAGTTAAAGCATCAATAATAATGTAGTGCAATAAACGGCATTAATCCACTGTACTTGAATACAACATGTAGTTGACAATTATTCTAGATTCACACACACTTAAATAAAACAAAATTATTACTCAGAGAAAGCTAAACGTTTTCAATACAAAGTAGCCTAAACCAAGTTGTGACTCTGGATGTAACAGTAACAGTAATTTTTCTTTCAAACTTGTATATCTGTAACCATGAACCTTTAACAATTACTCATATTCCCATTTGAACTGTGTTGTACAGGAGACCAAAAATAAAACTAACACTGTGCAAAGTGCAAACAAAAACCCTTAAATTGCCCGGCATTCCCGCAAGGCAATACGCAGGGCGAAAAATAAACCCATAATCGGCGGGACCTGCCGTTTCGCGCTTTCCGGTATATTTACCCCTGCCATTGTACTCAACGGCGGTATTTTAAAGTCTCTTAAGTTCGCTAGAAACACAACAAAACATGACCCGAACTTCTTCAACAGTTATACATATAAAGCAAGGCTTTAGAAGGTTGACATGTTATAGTTTAAACCAACGACTGACCTGTAAAATACAGAAAATGGTGAGAAACAAGGAAGACACGACTGCTCAGTTCGTCATCCAAGTTGCATCTGAGGACGCGGGCGGAAGTGCTCCCATCTGACGACAACCCGGAACGCAACTACTTAAGTGTCGACAGTTCCACCTGGGTGCTGCTTACATTTTAAGTTCCTCTCAAGACAAATTATGAGGAATAACGCGCCTCCAGACGATATTATGAATCTCAAACGACTGGGTCGGGTTCTCTGACGTCTCTGGTTCTTCCACTTCCACATCAATCTGAAGTAGACTGAACCGCGACATGGAGGAGAAAGGGATTGTTGACCGCGATTGTTTCCCGCCGGAGCCGCGGGGCCTGTTCCGCGGCGGCGGTGCCCCGCGGCGGCGGGAGGGTGCCCCGCCAGTGCTGCTGAGGCAGCCGGCATCGTGGCTCCGGCGGGGGACAATCGCGGACAATTCCTTTTGTCAAAGGCAGAGCAGGATGGCTAGTGCTCGTTTTACACCTAATGCCATTTCTAGCTACTGGGGGACCATATGCAGGCTAGGGGAACTCATATTAATGTTAGAAAACCTCCTAAAGTGAATTTTAAGTGTCAGGACGTACAATACAAGTGCGTAAGGGGGGCTATGCAGTCCAGGTGAACTCTGAACAAGTGAGTCTTTTGTGTAAGCTGGTGAGTGGCTGGAGACTTGAAATCTGCAGGTTTTCTTGATAAATCTAATCTATTTATAAAATGAAATGTCAGAATGGATTTCTTTCGGTGGATTCAAAGTGAACAAAAACACGTCCTAGTCGGTCCCAAATAAGAATAAATGTCACCCCAGGTTACTCGAGAAAAATATTTGAAAGAACATCACCAGTTACATATAATAACACTGAATTCAACTCAGCTCAGCCGACTCATCGACGCAAAGACATTGATTCAATCAACATGAAGCTGAGTGGTTTCAGGGATAGCGGCATCCATATGAATCACCATGGCAACGATAGAACACGTTGCATTAACTAACAGGCTAAACATTGTATACATTCACTGAAGATTACAAAACGGAAATATCCATTTATCGCTAGAAAAGTTTGAAACTATCTAAAAATGTCCACAGAATAAATCTAATGTCATCCATTTTGTTTTGGCACAACGGTGAGATACGTGACATTCATGTTGCTGTTTCTTCAAACAGGCGATAGGGGGCGCTGTACAAGTGAGAGCTCATATGGCTAGTTTTGGGTCACACCAACGGTCTATTCTGTCGTTTAGGTTGGAGAACAGGCTGATAAATAAGCAATAGTCTGTTCTGCATACTCAAGTTTGGATCTCGTTAGTTATTCACGGTCTATCTGTCGATACCTATCGTTATTTGAGGGTTTGGGTATTATATTTATATTGGATTGATAACGCCTATATCTCCCCATTGGACTGGTCAAAAGATAGATATTAAGTTAATCGAGCCCCCAAAAAGTTTGTTGCCGAAATTCCCATGGCTATAACTTATGGTCAAGGTTAAACGCCCGATGGATAAAAATATATGTAGGCCTATAATGCAGATTTTGTAGGCCTACTTTATATTTTGCGGTAGAATTTGAAGGTTCCTGTTCAGTCAGTCTGGTGCTCCTGGTGACTTTTCTCCTAGAGGTTTACGCTGGAAATGGAACCAAAAACACAAGGTTAGAAAATTGAAGCTGTGATGACTTAGTGATACCAACATGGGAATGACGGAGAAGAGGTAGAGCAGAACATTAACACTGCCAGGGTGCAGGGTCGAATCCCGTCTAGCAGGCCCGGCCCTGGGCAGAGGCAGCAGAGGCGAATGCTAAAGGCGCATCCATCGGCAGGGGGCGCCAAAAATATGTATTTTTATTTATTTTTTTATTTTTTTGCATACTGTATTCATCTAACTTTAACTTCAATGTTTATATTACTTAGTACCAGTAGTTATGTCTAAATAAATATTAGACAACATAATAACATGTAAAATAAAAGAGCGCCCTAGTTTCTGTTTCCCCCCTCATTCTGACCGGAGAGGAGAAAGCTCTCTATTTGCACATCACAATGTCAAAGAAACCCAAACACTCTGGTGCCCAGGGGAGGAAGAGAAAGAAAGAAGAGGAGGAAAAACGGGAAAAGACAGAAATACAGTAACTTTAATTTATTTATCTTTAATGTTGACCTGGCTGGCTATAGCCAACTGGTCACTTTGTCGGGCTCTTGTTCATCTTTCTATCTTTATTTCTATGGAGCTAACTGTTCCCTATACAAAACTCAGCTTAATACATGGCTATTAGTTTAATTTATTCACTTATCGAAGCATTATGTGGTTTTAAATGTGGTTTTATTATTAAGTAAATACAAATAGTCCGCCAAAAGTTGTCAGGGCGTAGCGCGTTGCCAAGCTACGTGTAAACAACTTAACCAGAGTTAACTAGTCATGCAGTGTTTGTTTTTAAAAAAGAAAAGGAATGTTAGCTCTTTACCTAGCTGGTCCGCTGCTCAATCCAAACCCACACGCTTCAATGAAAATCAAAACATGTCAGCTAAGTACATAGGTCCATAACAGTTTGTAACCCACAGTAAAATTGGGGCACTATCCTTAAATTATCCAATGCATAGTAACCATTGTTTCAGCAGTGTTTATTTTCAAGCTGATTTGGAGGATAGTTTGTGGTTTGCATATCTTACATTTCCCATATCTTTCATACAATAATGTATTATTGTATTTTTTTTACACTTCACTTGAGTGCTTGTTTAATCTCTGGTTAGAACCAAGCTATAAAAAATGTAAACCACACTACATTTAATTGTATTTACAATAATTTGAATCTGAAGTCACTCAAAACGTAATACGTTTTTTGTGTTTAATTTTCTATCTAAATTAAAAGAGTCTCAAAGACAAAGCTTTGCAGCTTATCTGAGTGTATGAACATTGGTAGTCGAATTTACTGTGCGATCCAAAGGGGTAGGGGGCGGCAGCAAAAATCTTGCCTGGGGCGCCAAATTGGTCAGGGCAGAGCACGGTATTGAAACTGCCAAGGTTACGGTTTTGATTCCTCCTCGAGGTTTAAGGATCCTAGAGGTTTAAGGTTCGTAGAGGTTTGAGGCTCCTAGAGATTTAAGGTTCCTAGAGGTTTAAGGCTCCTAGAGGTTTAAGGCTCCTAGAGGTTTGAGGCTCCTAGAGGTTTAAGGCTCCTAGAGGTTTAAGGCTCGTAGAGGTTTAAGGTTCCTAGAGGTTAGAGGCTCCTAGAGGTTTAAGGCTCCTAGAGGTTAGAGGCTCCTAGAGGTTTAAGGCTCCTAGATGTTTGAGGCTCCTAGAGGTTTAAGGCTCCTAGAGGTTTAAGGTTCCTGTTCAGTTCGTCGTAGAGGTTTAAGGGCGAGAGCAGCGGTGCTCCCTCTTAGTGTTGAGGGTTGCAACGCCACGCCCTTGTTCATATCAAGCTAAACTAATCCCACATGCGCTTTCAACTTATATGTTCTATACTGGTCCTATGGTAACATATGAACATCTCCCTCTCCCTGATAAGCTTACTGGTGAGCGAGCCACTGTTGCAGACATCCCCAACGCAAAGAGGCAGAATCTACAACTGCACTACTAAGAATTGTCAACCCATCCCCCTCTCAGGTAATCACACTCTATTCACAATCATACATGCTACCTTTCATTTGTTGAACAGGACTGAATGAAAAAGTGGTGTTTTTACGTGCGGCCTGTATGTAAATTGGACCCAATAGGACCTGGGTCAAAAGTTAAAAGTGAAATGAGTTATTGATGAAGGTCTCAATACTTAATTAACTGTTACTTTTACTGTCATTCAGGTTATGTAGGCTTGCTTATCATCTTGGTCCTCGGAAAAACTTATCACAAGGCAACATCCACATGATGCTACACTTTATACAACTTTTTTAATTAAAAGGTATTGAGTGGATGCTTTCATCCAAAGTATATTACAATACCTTAAGTGAATGCATTCTGAGCATGAGAATCAAACCCGTAACCTTGGCAGTTTCAATACCATGCTCTACCAGTTGAGCTAGTCGGGATTCGACCCTGCACCCTGGCAGTGTTAATGTTCTGCTCCACCTCTTCTCTGTCATTCCTATGTTGGTATCACTTAGTCATCACAGCTTCAATTTTCTATCCTTGTGCTTTTGATTCCAGTTCCAGTGTTCGCCGTCAATATGTCTCTTGGTTTGACGTTGACGAAGGACCCAGCCTCTGAAAATACTTTGGTGAGGGGTCCATGTATTAAACATTAAATGGTTGTTTTAAAAAACAACCATCGATGGCAAAAAAGTATTGGCAAGTGTCCAAACGTCTACAGTTAGATGTTTAGAGAAGAAACATTGTTGTATTGTTTAATTGTTCCAAAAATGAACACACTATTTGTAACCGTATTTCTCCTTTGTTTAGGCATGCGGTCCAACCCTTACAAGAGAATGCAAGACTATCAACACATACAACGGATTATGCTTGAAGATTAACTTTCAAAATAGAGCTGAATTGCAAAGACCATCAATTCTAAAGGGTAAACATGTCAGCTATGCTGATGCTGAAACTTCCTAGTATTAAGCTCTTCATAGAGGAAAGGTTTATGATGTGTACAGGATGATTTGAGGCTCACTTTAGATAGGCCGATGTTCTCTTATGAATTGTCCATTGCAAAATATTCATATTGTTATTCAACAAACGTACCACAATTAAACATAATTAAATTCAGTAAACTGAAATTAATCATGCACATTTCATGGGTTTCATTGGATTGACAGATTGTCCTGGCCTTTCGGACATCGCCTTTCTGCTCGACGGCTCTGGCAGCGTAGCTGTTCTGGACTTCAACGCCATGAAGGTCTTTGTCACGCGTTTGGTCAGCTCCTTACGCGCTGGAGGCACACGGGTAGGGACGGATGTCTATAAGAACACTTCTCGAGGTCCACCGCAGTGTCAATGTGTAACCACACAATGACACCCATGTATTACATAGCGTGATATTATCCAAGCCCTGAATCTATGGGTGGCCAGGGAGGCATGGTGGTGCTGCAGAGATACTTGCATCGGATCGCTCTGCCTTTAATGGTGCACCTACAACGAAGAGCATCGGCTACCTACTCTGATTTAGGTGCTGTCAATGGAATCTATTGTTTTTTTAATTTCCACTATTGGTTTTTCAGTTCCCACAATTCATAACCGATATTGTTATCTAGTTTTGATGGGCATGATATTATTAGACAATATTTCGGCATTGTATATCAGCCTGAAATAAGGGGACCAGGGACGGCTTTGTCATTGTATGGCTATAGCTTTAATTTTAAATAAATGTCTGTCTTCATTCCAGTTCGCCATCACCCAGTACTCAAGACGGCCTAATACTCATTTTCACTTTGATGATTTTGACCTCTCCAACTCTTTGGAAAGTAAAATCCCGTCAATAAGACAACAAGGAGGAGGAACGTTCACGGCACTAGCCATCAAGCATGTTGTGTGAGTCCATCATCATCGTTTCTATAGTAACAGTAGTGGTCAACCATTGGACCCAATGTCACAGCCTGGTGCAGCAACGACTGCGGTTTTTAGTATGGAATATTCATTCAACTGGTCGATTTCTTTCCAAAGCGAACGCGTCTTCACAGAATCCAAAGGGTCTAGGAGGATCTCAAAGAAGATTTTGATCGTGATTACTGATGGAGAGTCAAATGACTTAGTTAATTTATATGATGCAGTAAATGGAGCGGACGCAAAGGGCATCGTTCGATTTACAATCGGGGTAAGAGACTTTTAAAATGGTTATTGTTAATAAGTGTGAAGCATTCAGAAACAAAAGCATGATGGGTAATGTTACAAGGCTTCACACCCTACCTTTCTCCTGGCACTTTGGCCATAGATATATATAGAAGACTAGATGTCTTTCTGGTATCTAGTGTTCTATATTTATATCTGACTTCAGCACTGCGCCGATGGTAGATGGACAGGGAGCTCAAACACTGGTGGCTTCAGTGGCTAATGCAGCGTTAACAGTTGAAGCTGTACACATTTTGAGAGTGGGGATCCTCAACATCAAGATGCCTCAACAGCTATTTAGGGTTGTGATTGTATCTCCGCCTACCGATAATGACATTTTTCTGCGTGGCTGATAAAGTTCTAATCTTTATTTTCTATGTATAGGTGGGGAGAGCCTTCGACCTGCCTAGTGCGAAAATAGAGCTGGAGAAGATCGCGTCCAGACCATCGGAAACACACGTGTTCCGTGTCAGCAACTTTGACGCCCTGGACAAAATCAGGGACACACTGGAGGAAAGCATCTTCTCTATTGAAGGTACGAAGTCTCTCCACCTAAAACTCAAAATACATCTCAGGTATTTATTAAAATTGCAATATTTGATTATCATTTTGCGTGATCATTCTCCCGAATTCTCATCATGTCAGTTAATTAACACCAACTAAACTCTTTGACGAAGACGTGATGATAGAAATGGTCAGGAAAAATGATACAAAGAAATCCATCAGTCACAGTTCTGGTATATGCCAGAGAGGGTCATGAGAGTATTTTACTGAGTCCCATCAAGCCTTATGTGTGTCCATAAGATACAGTCCAGAACACAGAATTAAAAGACATCTGATGCATGATGCATAGGCCTATGTTGGTTGGAGTTATGACCATCATAGATGTTATAAATTTTGATCATGGGAGGAGCATCCAGGAAGGCATATGTTTTTAAAGGCTGCTAAGCCAGAGGGTGCATGACTATGATACGTCTTCCCTTTAGGAACTCAGACAGGTGGCTCTTTGATAATGGAGATGGCCCAGGAGGGGTTCAGCGCAGCCTTCGTCCCGGGGGTGAACAAGTCTTTCAATCGACCAACACTAAGAATCTTTTCCACACATTAACAACCTTAATTCAACTCCACATTGCTGAGAGGTTAGTTATACATACAGTATGTCCCGAAGAGTGACCTAATGCTTCTTCATACTTTCCAGGGTGGGTTTCAGATGGCATCTGTCGGAGCGTATGATTGGAGTGGGGGCTTTCAGGGCTACTCATCTGATGGTCAGCTTACATTTCCACAGGACGAACAGTTTGTGGAGAAAGACAGCTATCTAGGTAAGAAACACTAAGAAACAGTGAAAGGATCAATGTGGAGTTTGAACCAGTGAGAAAGTTTAGCTTCTTCAGCGCCATTCAAGGCTGTTCAGGATCTGACCAATCATGACCTTCTGGGTTCTTAGCTAGAGAATAAGTAAGAAGCGTGAGGCGAATCACTGTAGATATACCGATTGAATCCCGTCCCTGAAGTCTATTACTATTGCCCTGTTACAAAAAAGGAGCAGATCATAATTAGTGTTAAGGGATGTAGCACCTGTGTTCGTTTTACAATGACTCTGAAATGGGACTATTTCAGATTTCTATCTAAAATAAGTCTCATATCTCCAATTTCAATCTTTTTTCTTTTTCTTGGAGGAACAAGCAGATTATTCTAACAAGCTAGCAAGATATCTTAAAAAGCTAGCAAGCTTTCGTAATGAGCTAGCAAGCTATCTTAACGAGCTAGAATTCTGTCCTAATGAGCTAGCCGGCTGTTATAATGTTTGGTACTTTTTTTTTTTTTTTTTTGGGTCCATCCAGGCTACTCCATGGCTGTTGCTCATACCAGAAATGGACCTCTAACCATTGTAGGGGCGCCGAGATACCTTCACAGAGGAGTAGTGTTTGTCTATCCTAAATCTTTGGACCTCTCTAAAGGCCAGACGGTTGACCCCTCTCCATGGCAGGTCTGTCAGCAGGAAATCTCCATCAAAACAAATATCCAGCATGCAGCATTTGTACTGCATGCTGTACAAATGCTTTTAGAAAACCTTTATAATATCTTTTTATTTGGTCTCATGCTTTTTAAATGTAATCTGTGTAATCCCGGTGTTTGACAAGGGCTATACAATGGGGAGGCTTATTCATATGTTGACGAGCAGCGCGGGTAGGACGAGACGGGAGTCCAAGTTAAGCGGTCATGCGACTCTCGCGCCCCTTACACCGCACGACTCCGACACCTTCATTGAACACACACATGACACACGGCAAAACACACCCAATACAACCAACCAACATGAACGTCTCGGTCACGGTGTCGGGAACAACATCTCAGTAACAGCAACGCTAACCCACCCACAGAGATAAACAAACCCCACACAATGTCTCCGCCGCAAATGACCTAGGAGGGCGCCAGAGGCCCAACTTGAATTGGTCCAAACCCCCCCCCCCCCCCGGATCCCTTGCGGCACCCTGAACACCACGGCCGCTACAATATAATTCCCAATTATTATTATTATTAACATCATTATTGCTTTTGCTTGGTTTCAATCAGTCTCAGATTGGTGAGTATTTTGGGGCGGAGATAGTGACCATGGCAGTGAATCCCACCCGTCAGATGTTCACCAAAGTGGTCCTCATCGCCGCCCCTCTGCACATGGAGGAGGACTGGGAGGGCCGGGTGTACGTCTGCCGCCTCACCGCCTCCGTGAGTAACCCCCCTAAAATGAGCCAATGGGCTGTTTAGTCTAATTACAATCAGCCAATGGGTTGTAAAGTCTAATTACCATCAATCAATGGGGTGATTAGTCTAATTACCATAAGCCACCATAAGCCAATGGGGGGTGTAGTCTTATTACAATGAGCCAATGGGGGGTTGTATAGCCTAAGTACCATCAGCCAATGGGGCTTTAGTCTAATTACCATCAGCCAATGGGAGTCTAGATTCAGTCTGACCCTTGTGTCCCTGCCAGAGAGTGGACTGCCAGTTTGAGGAGCCGGTCGTCCTGCGAGGACAAGCGGGGGCGAGAGGGAGGTTCGGATCCTCCATGGCTCCCCTCCCTGACCTCAACCAGGACGGGGTCTATGACCTGGCCGTCGGGGCCCCGCTGGAGAACCAGGGCCAAGGCAGCGTGTACATCTTCCACGGCGACATGAGAGGCACCATAAACCCCAGGATCTCGCAGGTGGAAACCCAGACCTCTGTCATGTTCTGACGTTCATCTTCTGAAATGTGACCCTTCCCTCTGGTAATATCTACTGGATTGTCCCGGTCTCTCTGTAGAGGGTTGCAGGCTCAGACATCGAAACGGGACTGCAGTTCTTCGGCCTGTCCATCAGCCAGTCCTCCTCTGACCTCAGTGGGGACGGACTCCCTGATTTAGCAGTGGGGTCAAAGGGCAAAGTGTTCCTACTCAGGTACTTTCAGTGTGTTTGCATTGAATGATTGTAACCCAGTCAAAAAAGAGTTTGGTCATTTCTGCACCTTATAGGGTCGACAGATGAAGCTCCCGTTGAGGTAGCGAGAAGGGGGGGATCTTTTATATTTTAAGAAATTATTATTATTTATTATTTTGTTATTTATGATTTCAATGGGATTCAGGATCACCTGGCCCACTCAGATGGGCCTCATTCATGCCTGAAGGACTCCCCGACACAAAACTGATCCCATACCACTTCATCATGCCGCCAAACTTTGATTTTTGTTATGGATTTTCGAGAGAGCCCTGGCGGCAGGTTAACATGTTATCACTTTAAGTGTTGGAGATGGTTTTACAGGCCAACCCTGTCAAATAACTCTCAATCTGTTGCACAAGGCTCCACCCTACACCCAACAACTCGTTCTGGCGCATTTTAATGAGCTGTACCAGAAGCCCTCTTGCTCTGCACCCAGTGGTGTCTATATTGGTAGCATTCAGATACAGCGTGTTGAAGGGGACATATTATACCACCAGGGGTTAGTGTGATTAGCCTAACAAGCCGTTTCGAAAATCTGCCCCCTATGACATCACTAGTGGGCGTGTCCACCTAGATCTGTACTTGATAGATGGGCAACGGTTACGTCAGTACACTGGGTAGGCTGGTAGACTGATCTATCCAGCATCGATCTAGGTGGACACACCCACTAGTGATGTCATATGGGGCAGATTTTCAAAACGGCTTGTAAGGCTAATCACACTCACACCTGGTGGCATAATATGTCTCCTTTAAAGCGCAGGTGCCTTCAGCCCCAGCAAGCTCCTCTCTCTTGCGCTGCAGAGGAGCACACTCAGAACCAGAGTACATAGTGAGCCCAAGTCCACCAGTTTTGTTTCCCTCACAGGAAATTATTTAGGAAAATGTATGTACTGTAATGAATGGCAAATGACATATAACATATCATTTAAAAGATAATTTTGGAAGTGTCAAAAGTCGCATTTTGTATTCAAACAGTAAATTAATATTTAGCTATGTGTGAAATCGTTCATTGCAATACAGCTCTTGTCTCTAACAATATACATCCCCAACACCAACATGACATGTTTACTCTCGCTGTGTTTCTCTCATGAGCCAGTGCAAAACAAAGCTCTGATAGTGTTGTAACGTTCTAACAAATAATTCAGCGTTGAATTCAGAATCCTTGGTTTATTTACACACCAGATTGTTGCCAGTGATGCAAAGTTCAATCTTAGAATCCAAAGATCAGACTCCGATCTTTGGATCTGCGGCAGACCTTACAGAAAACGAGTCTTTCTGACACCCCAAAATCTAAAAATAAGCTGCGAGTTTAGGAAAGAGTTGGGGGGAGGTGTTATCGCCATGGTTACAACCCACTCCAACTCATTTTTTTGCAACGTTTTTGTGTAACTGTTGTGAGTGTCAGATCAGAACATCAGATCAAAACAGGCTTTCCGTCTGAACAACCCCAAAGTCCTGAGGTGTGCAAAGTCGACAAACTCATAACAATACCATCAATATTACTTAAGGACACGAGTATCTCCCAACGTCAGAAACATAAACCAAAACAGAACTGGATTAAAATAATGTTTACGTCAATAAATTAGAATTCTAATTAGAAGTAGAAATGTAAGGGATCGCGTTAATTCAGAAAAACAGCTGAATTTGTGTCGCCATGAAAACTGATCTCAGAAAAGATAGTTAACTCATTTTCTCAAATGAATGCATAATGCCTCTGTACTTTTGCACAACGCTTGTGGTCAATATGCTCTTCCTTCTGCCCACTGATGACGTAGGAAGGTGATGCAAAACATGTAAAGCTGGGAAACTATTGTAGACTCATTCTGATGAACCTCGCTCTGATGAAATGTTAAATCGCTGGACTGCCCCTTCTAATTATTGACAGTAAATTTGATTTTGAAAGTGATCCAGATGATCTCATTTGGGGGAATTATTGTTTGAAATATGTGAAAAAAAATTTTGCCTCCTTTCTCTCAGGTCCAAACCCATTGTGATGGTGGAAGCTCAAGTGACCTTCACTCCGGCCCAGATACCACCCAGCCCCTCTGACTGCCTCACCCCGGTGAACGTCTCCGCTGAAGTCTGCTTCACAATGAGCGGCCCACTTTCGGTCCTACAGACAGGTTTCAGAACCTCTCACCTAAACCTGTGGTAGTTTGTAGCTCAGCTAGTAGAGCAAGCATTAACACTGCCAGGGTTAGCGGTTCCATTCCCTGTCTAGCTCACCTGGTAGAGCTGGCCCTTACACTGCCTTATTTGTGCGATAACCCTTGTTTTATTTCCCATGGGGTCTCTCATGCAAGATTATATGCACTCATGGGATTGGCAGAAACACACACACTATAAATCTTTCACATCTTCACACTTTTCCAACGTCAACGTTCAAATCAAACCATATGAGGTAAAAGGAGGAGGGGTGAAGGGGGGATTGTGTTTTGTTAACTAACTTCGATAATAACATCTAGGACGTAGTGACAATCAAATTGGTTCCACATGGTCTTCCTTTCTACTGTCTTCCAGTACAAGCCGGGATAAATTTTACTTTGTCACTGGACGCCATCCGAAAGCGAGCCTACTTCACTCCGAATGTGCGCACGCGGGACGAGTCTTTCACTGTCAACCAGCGAGGAAGATGTTTCACCTACCGAGTGGTCATTGAGGTACGTGGTTCCCTAAGCACCGTGCTGGTAACTGATAGTTAGTTAGTGATGTGCAATGGGAGCACCAGGGAAAACTGGTCCAAATTACCTATTTACACAATTTAGGGGTCAATCAGGTAAGCTAATCACTTGGTACTTGGCTGCTCTGTGCTGTCTTGTGTGATACCTTTTGTAATAAATCTCTAAATACATTTTAAATTGAGCACTAGTAAAGTAAAGGGGAGATAATTTCAATTCAATTCAATTAAAAAAAGCTTTATTTGTCCCCAGGGGGCAATTAAAGACACATAGAGCAGCAGTATTACGAAGGACGAGGTTGGGTCCAAACATAAAAACAAAACAAAAGCACAGCGTTGCTACCTGATAGACAGTACACACAAAGCACAGGTGTGTACAAATGCACAAAAATATAAAATATGTATAAAATATGTACAGTGTATGTTTATAAATGGAGAAATGACTCTTAAAAGTGTAAAAAGTGTAAAATATGACAGATATATAAAGTGCAATCAATTAATTAATACCATACTGGTGAGAATACAATTATGAGATGAATTGCAGCGAGTTAGTTATATTGTGAACAGTTAATGGGAGGGAGAGGGCAAAACAGAGTTTACGGCTTCAACAGTCTGTGTTGGGCGGGCACAAGCCCGGTAGGGGGGTTTAGGAGGAGTTGAGGAGGTGAACACCCTTGGGAACATAGGTTGCTTTTCTCCTCTGTGTCCTGCAGCCGGGGCAGCGAAGTCAGCGACCTGAGGGGAGCCACTCAAGTGTAGAGTGTTTGAGGGGTCCTGCATGATCCTGTTGGCTAACCGGAGTGTTTGCTGGTCATAGATGGAGGAGAGAGTTCTTGTTGAAAGTCCAATGATCTTAGAGCAGACTCTGGCCGTACTCTCCAGGCGGTTTCTGTTTTGGAGGCTAATGGAGTGGAACCAACAGGTTATGGAGAATGTACAGGTGCTCTCGATAGGGGTAATAGAAAGTGAGCAAGATGTTTTTACTGACTCCAAAGGAATTGAGTTTCCGTAGGAGATCCTGATGCCAGACTAATTCTGGACTATCAGGGCATCTCTTCCCTTATTGGTTCGGGGAATCCATCTCGCCTGTCACTCACAGTGCGTGTTATGCATCACTTCTGAGTGGCAGAAAAGTGTTGGGAGGGCGGGAGCAGAGAGGGAGGGGCCGGTTCCTCCATCAGAGCTCTCTTCTTCTCTTTCACTTTACAACTCTTGAATGGTTCCAGCGGCGGTCTAAAGGAGCAGGTTGTAACTGTGTATTGTCCCTTATATTGCAGCCCTGTCCCGATGACTCTCTGAACGACTTGTACAATGAGCTGACCTTCTCGTTCGTCGGCCTCCCCTCAAAGGACAACCTCAGGCCCAGTCTGTCCCAGCAAGCCCTCACCACCAGCTACCATCCAGTAGGCTCCTCTCCATCTCCACTCCAACGCTCTGTCTCATTATATACCTGGTTCCGTGTACGAGATAGGGCGGCCCTAACATTTTGAAGTCCTCTTGTTATCTGAACCCATGAACTGAACACACAGGGGCATAATTACGTGAGAGATGAGGTCGTTTCGATAAACGGCCGCCTGGTTCCCCGTGGTTAACACTGTCAACTTAAGAACAGAAGTGTGACCATGGTTCACACCAACACATATCTTCTAACCTCCTCCCCTCCTCACTCTCACACAGCTGAGCTTCAAGATCAACTGCGAAAATGCCTGTGTGGATGAACTCAAAGTCGGTTTCAACTTCAGTGGGTGAGTCAACTTGAGCTGTTATAACGTGTAGGTGAGAAGGATGTGTGATGGTTAGAGGATGTAGGCGAGGTGAAGACAATGTGTTGAGATCTGAAACACAAAGTGAAGTGAACATTTTCAAAAGCAAAATAAGAAAATAAATTAAACGGCTAATTCCCCTGCAAAATGACATGGAAACGTTTGTTTTGTGCGGCACATCCCGCTGAATCCAGTCTGTGAAGGAACCCACGCTAAGGCGGCATGTGGCTCTGGAGTTACAGCGGGTTGGCTGGTAACCGAAAGCTTGCTAGTTCGATCCTGTGTGTGTGGAGGTGTCCCTTAGCAAGGCACCTCACTGCTCCCGACGAGCTGGCTGTGTTTCATGTCTGAGACCGCCATCTGTTGCTTGAATGAGTGAATGTTAAGCAATATTGTAAAGTGCTTTGTCTGGCCCCTGGTTAGACAAGCGCTGCATAAATGCGGTCCATTTAGCATTCACAAAGTAGGCTGGCTAGCATGGTCAAGACGGCTTGATAGCTGGTTAAGTAGTTGTTTCCTAATCCTCCTTTCTCCCCTACACCAGCTCCTCTGCCGTTCGGGTCGGCATCGATGACTTACTGAACGTGACGACGTCCCTCACCAACCTGGGAGAAGACTCGTACAACAGCCAGGTGGTTCTGACCTACCCCGCAGAACTGTCCTTCAGGAAGTTCAGCACCCTGCAGGTGCGTGCATAGCATTTTGGTTCTGGTTTGAGCATCCCTCTGTTTGTGTGAGCAGCGAAGGAGAGCAAAGAGCCATGAGACCGTGGGGCCTGCCCGTATTTCCGACACCTCATTGTTCCGACGTCTCAATGGTCCGAAATATTTCCCAGTAGATCGACATGCCACTATGCCGACGGTTCAATGTTCCGAAAACGGAACCCATTGGTCCGAATGTCCGTTTGTCTGACTTTTCAAAAAGGAGGCGCATTAGGCCGACGGTTCAATATGCCGAATAGGCCTACATATAAAGAGTTTTATACCTCGCTCTTGCTCTCGCTCTCTCACTCTCTCTCCAAAATACAACATAGGCCTATCACGTTCCAATGAATATTGGAGAGCAAAGTGACAACGCTTCACTTCATTTTGACAGGGTGTTTCAGCCCCATGGACAGAGAGCGTAGGTCTAATTCTCAACACGGGCACGAACACACACACACACACACACACACACACACACAACGGGAAAAGTATTAGTCCTTGTATAACGTGCGCTTCATAAATTCACCTCTTGTGACCGTTCAAGCCCACAGCAACAGTCTGGCTTGGTGAAGATCACTGCTGGAACTTAGCCTATCGTCTTTTATTTTTGGTTTCATAATCACACATGTGGAATTGCGCCTTTGCCTATTCGGCGTATTGAACCGTTGGCCTTATTCGCCTCCTTTTTGAAAAGTCGGACAAACGGACCTTCGGACCAATGGGTTCTGTTTTCGGAACATTGAACCGTCTGCATAGTGGCATGTCGATCTAATGGGAAATATTTCGGACCATTGAGACGTCGGAACAATGAGGCGTCGGAATTACGGCATGGCACCGAGACCGTAGTCAGAAACAGCCCACCAAGCAACACAACAAGTAGAAGTTGATCTGGCATCATCTAAACAAGTCTCTGTAGGCCTACTCACATAATAAGAACTGCGGCAGATCACGGTGATTTTAAATAACAACATTGGAACGTAGTTCAAAAGTAACATTTTGCCTGTTAAAATTCACTATGGGGTCAGATTTACTATTGGGGTCGGATTTGAAAGGCTTGTGTGTGTGAATTTTTGAACTGAAATTGAGCTGGTCATGTGGTTCATTTCTTTTGGTAGATCTGAATATTGTGTTCATACTGCACTCTGGGCCGGATTAAGAAATCATAGGCCCCTGGGCACAAATGTATGAAGGCCCCCCCCCCCCCGAAAAAAATCTGAAAAAAAAATTCTATATATTTTTTTTATTATTATTATTTTAACACACAGACATAATGACACAGAGTATTTCCAACTCAAACGGGAAAGCACTGCTCATTGCAACAAATACCTATAACTTCACTAAGAACTTTAATGCAACTTTAATACATGACATGTCATTCAATGGAAAAATAAAACAATCAGAGCTGTTTTTTAAATGAAAATAATGTAATATAAGCTCTCCTCTCCTGTCTGCCCCCACCACCCACCCCATCATCTTAGAAAGGCTTTTTACGGGCCCTCCTGTTACTGTAGTAGAGAAATATTGTCGGGTAGTAACTTTATTTGTTAACCAATAAATCACATAATTTTGTTGAAATGTAAAATAAATAAATACATATTTTTTTATTTTTTTATTTTTTTAAACGATCTGCAAGGCGGGCCCCCTCTATGGACGGGCCCCTGGGCCCGTGCCCAGAAAACCCATTGGCTAATCCGGCCCTGACTGCACTAAGTGTGTACCTGTGATCAGCCCTGGTCTTAAAAGCAAACCCTAAATGTCCATGTACACTCAGTATGAACCATCAGAGTGCAGGGGAAGCCGTGGGCTGGAGGAGGCTGATGTGTCTTTCCCCCTCAGGGGCGGGTGGAGTGCAGCTCGGTGGACAGTGAGAACGGCCTGACTCCCGGACGGAGCAGCTGCTGGGTCTACAGACCCATCCTCAAGACCAACGCTAAGGTCCGCTGCCGCCATCACTCCGACCACCCAGTCAATCCACCAGTTAGTCCCTTAGGTCATTGAGTGATCTGTCATTGAGTATGTCAGTCAGTTGGATAATTAGCCGGTCAGTGAGTACGTCAGTTAGCTAGTTAGGTGGTTATTGTGTTAGTTAGTGTGGAGGCTGATCCTCACAGGGTCTTTCTGGTCATGGGAGGATCATGCTACTGATTCATTCACATGATTGTTGACGCAGACTGTCTGCCCATCAGGCTGTGTTCACCGTGTCCTACGGCATCGACTCCAACAGTCGGCTGAGCCACAAGATTCGCATCACAGCCAAGGCCAACAGGTAGCTCACACACACGCACACTCACCTCCAACCTCCGCCCTCCAGGCCACGCAGACCTCCTCAGGTCCTGCACTGAGTCCCCCGTCTGATGGCAGCAGATGAGGAGTCAAGGGCAATAGAAGCACGTTTACTTTGTAACCTTTCTTTAACGTTTCCTTGGGTCTGTTTAGTGGAAACCTGGATCACTCACAGCAGAGTGTACTGAACCAGACGGAGGAGATCGACGTGAAGTACAGCATATTCCTTTCCATCGCCAGGTGGGTTTGCACGAATGCAACACACGTTTTTTGGATGAAACAAAGACGAAGGGCGTGACCGATCTGGAGAGGGAAAGATTGACCATAGCTGAAGATAGCCCTGGCAAGAAGTCAGATTTAATGTTAACACACTATTGGGGGGAGTGTGTTGAGTTGTTCCTTAAATAAAAGATGATTCCATCTAAAAGATAACAAATTAGCATGTAGCAAATACAGTTATGTATTTCATAACTTGGCTTGTGCATGTGCACAGCAGTCGCGTCTTTCTCAAATCTCCGCAAGCAATAGGCCGATGTCAAATGGAGGCTGTTGCTCCACTGTAAAACACAGCAAAAGCGGTCAAAGATAAATAACAAACCCCCCTTTATGAATTACAACCAGGCACCCAACACCAACACACACTAATGCACACACAGACAGTCTTGTGCTCACACACATACACAGGTACTTTTACTTCCATCTGTACCATGAGAGGGGAAGTAGCTCTCTTCCTCTCTGATGTTCCAGTCAAGTCATCAAGGTGTATTCAGTCAAGTCATAGTATTTGTGATATTATGAAAAACATTTTTCCATGACAGAATTATACGAAAAGACAAAGAAAGTCCTCAGCTCCTATCCTTCCAAACATCTGGTTGAACATGTGGAGTAACCTCCATACATCACTGAACATACTAACAACATTAATCTCTGAACATTGTCACAACATGCATGACTGAACGTAACATCACTGAACATATTAACAACATGCATAACTGAACATAGGAACAACATATGTATGTTGTTCCTATGTTCAGTTATACATGTGTTTCCTATGTTCAGTGATGCATGGTAGTATGCTCAGTGATGTTGTTAATATGTTCAGTGATGTTATACTCTGAAAATACTGAACATACCAACATACATCACTGAACATAACATCACCGAACATACTAACAACATACAGGACATCGCTAAACATATTAACAACATACATCACTGAACATACTAACAACATATGTCATTGAACATAACATTACTGAACATACCATCCAGTACAGATTGGAGTAGCTGCAGAATAATATCCAAGGGCTGTGTATTAACTGACTCACTCTCCTTATTTAGCTCACTCAGTTACACCAACTTCACCTTCGGAAGAAAGGATTTACACAAACCAGTGGTGAATCCAGTAACGGTAAACGTAGCTGTAAAACCATTTAAAAGCCCTATGAAATTAAGATTAAATTATTTCAGATAATTGATCCTCTTTAACATGCAATCACTTTGTGATCTTTGCTTTTCATCTCAACTATCACTCTCTTCCATCTGCCGCTGTCTCTCTCATCATTGTCCATCATAACCCATCTCTATATTACCTCTCCCTTTCTCATTCTCTCCGTTAATCATTTCTCCACCTTCATCCATGTCTGCCTCTCTATCTGTCTGTCTGTCTGTCTGTCTGTCTGTCTGTCTGTCTGTCTGTCTGTCTGTCTGTCTGTCTGTCTGTCTGTCTGTCTGTCTGTCTGTCTCCCTCTCTTTCTGTCTGCTTTCCTCTCTTTCTCTCTCTATCCGTATATCTCTCTATTTTCTCTGTCTGTCTGTCTGTCTCTTTCTCTCTGCGTCTCCCTCCGTCTCCCTCCGTCTCTGTCTCTCTCTCTCTCTCTCTCTCTCTCTCTCTCTCTCTCTCTCTGTGTCTCTGTGTCTGCCCTTCTCTCTCTCTCTCTCTCTCTCTCTCTCTACCTGTCTGCCCTTCTCTCTCTACCTCTCTCTCTCTCTCTCTCTCTCTCTCTCTCTCTCTCTCTCTCTCTCTCTCTCTCTCTCTACCTGTCTGCCCTTCTCTCTCTACCTCTCTCTCTCTCTCTCTACCTGTCTGCCCTTCTCTCTCTACCTCTCTCTCTCTCTCTCTCTCTACCTGTCTGCCCTTCTCTCTCTCTCTCTCTACCTGTCTGCCCTTCTCTCTCTACCTGTCTGCCCTTCTCTCTCTACCTGTCTGCCCTTCTCTCTCTACCTGTGTGCCCTTCTCTCTCTACCTGTCTGCCCTTCTCTCTCTACCTGTCTGCCCCTCTCTCTCTCTGTGTCTGCCTCTGCCTCTGTCTCTCTCTGTGTCTGCCTCTGTCTCTCTCAGGTGTTAAACTTTGTGAGGGCTTTTAATGTGACGGTGCTGATCAAGGTTCCTGTGCGGCTCGGAGGCGAACACATCTGGCAGGAGAGGGAAGACCTCCAGGTGGCTGACGGAGCACATACTCCACCACTCAGCAGACTCCTACACTCCTACACTCCTACACACACACACACACACACACACACACACACACACACACACACACATATATATATATACTTACAGACACACACGCCATATATGTGAATATACAATGACTTTATTTAGCTTGATAAATATAAAAGGTCAAACTCACCTTTATAATTAAGTATTGTCATAAAAATTATAAAGAAAACGTTTCTAAGTCTCTTCAAAACACACACACACACACACTGTTTGTATTTTTCGTCTCTATTTTGGGTGTATTACTTGCTGCTGTGATCCCTGAAGGGATTCAGAAAGTGATTCTATCTCCTCTGAACCTTGATGTGGTGGTTGGTTTGTTAATGCTGCCCCCTCAGCCAGTTCACCCCTGATGACGACGTGATGTTTTCATCTCAACCAGGCGGCTCAAACAAAGTTAAATCCATTAGAAGGTGGTGTTGTGTTGAAGTAGCTTGAGTCGCCCCCCGGGTGAGCAGGTGGTTCCTAGAGAGACGCTGACTCTCAAGCTGTTTCTAGGTTCCAGAGTGCCGGCGAGACGGCGTGGAGCCGGCGGCCCGTCCAGACTTTCTGGCGGAGGTTCAGCAGAGCCTCACAGTGGTATGTATGTCCCTGTGCGCTGGCGTCTTTGGTTTTGTCAATAACGGGTTGAGTGTGTTTGTCCGTGGCGCCGCAGGTCGCGGCTGGTAGTGTGTTGTTTCTGTACATGATGGGTTGTGTGTGTTTTACGCTCTGTTGTGTGCGGTTGTGATAATGGCATTGTGTATGTGGTTGTGCATGGTTTTGTGTTATTCTGTGTGTTGATGTGTGGTTTGGTGATGTGTGTGTCAGGACTGCTCGGTGGCGAGCTGTCTGGTGTTCAGGTGCAACATGTTCATGGGTCGGGCGCAGAGCAGCACCTTCACCATCAACGGCAACCTCAGCTCTGGGTGGATCGCACAGGTAGGTTGGGGGAGGAGTCTGTCACGGAGACCGTGGAGGGTTTGGATAGGGTAGAGGGTTGTCACGGAGACCGTGGAGGGTTTGGATAGGATAGAGGGTTGTCATAGAGACCGGGGAGGGTTTGGATAGGGTAGGGTTGTCACGGAGACCGCGGAGGGTTTGGATACGGTAGAGGGTTGTCACGGAGACCGGGGAGGGTTTGAATAAGGTAGAGGGTTGTCATGGAGACCGGGGAGGGTTTGGATAAGGTAGAGGTTCTCATAGAGGCCGGGGAGGTTTTGGATAGGGTAGAGGGTTGTCACGGAGACTGGGGAGGGTTTGGATAGGGTAGAGGGTTGTCATAGAGACCGGGGAGGGTTTGGATAGGGTAGAGGGTTGTCACGGAGACCGGGGAGGGTTTGGATAGGGTAGAGGGTTGTCACGGAGACTGGGGAGGGTTTGGATAGGGTAGAGGGTTGTCATAGAGACCGGGGAGGGTTTGGATAGGGTAGAGGGTTGTCACGGAGACCGGGGAGGGTTTGGATAGGGTAGAGGGTTGTCACGGAGACCGGGGAGGGTTTGGATAGGGTAGAGGGTTGTCATAGAGACCGGGGGGGGTTTGAATACGGTAGAGGGTTGTCATGGGGACCGGGGAGGGATTGATTAAGGTAGAGGGTCGTCCTAGGGACCGGTGAGGGTTTGAATACGGTGGAGGGTCGTCATGGAGACCGGGGAGGGTTTGAAGAAGATATAGAGTTTCCATAGAGACTTTTCCTTCCTATGTTTTGGCTATTCCCGAACCAGCTTACTATTTCACTGGTCTATGCTTTTTTTTTACAGATCGGTATTCAGTCGGCTAAGTTCCTCCTCATAAGCACAGCCACCCTGGAATACGATGAGGACACATACATTTTCTTTTCCACAGAGTCTAAACACACCCCTCCCATCCGAAAGGTAACTCTCGCTCTGGTCTCAACTCAGTCCTGCTAGTCCAGGGTCTCTGATCAGAACCTTCACGCAGTCATGTGACTCCTCAGATCGTCACTGAGGTGGAGGTGTACCCGGTAGCAAACTTCACTAAAGAGATCGTTGGAGGCAGCTTCGGAGGACTGCTCCTGCTGGCCATCATTACGGCCGCTCTATTTAAGGTGACCTCAAGACTTTGTGTGGATGGGCCGATCCCAGCAGAAAGAGCTTGAGTTCAGGACAGTTGTCTTGGAAAGTTGTTCAACTTCCAGCTGGAAGATACTTGATGTAATCCCAAATGACCATGGCTTCCCTGAGCAACAGGTCTTAACCCTTACCTGCTCCTTAATGCCCAATATCCGAATTCACTTGAGATCTGCTAAATGACTTAGTAAATATAAACTGCTCCAAAAACGACTGTTACATAAATACAACTATGAATACAAAGGAGATCTGATTTATAGTTTTTACATTAAGTTGGTTAACTATGGGCAGATTATTGTTGATTATGTTAGGGCTTGTCATACAGTTGTATTTACACAACACTTCTCCCTAGTGGCCATGATCATCCAATGTGATAATGAGACGGGAATGAATTGGGTTGTCATCACGAGGTCCTCTCTTGATGGGTACCTGAATGATTCTGTCTGCTGTTTTCAGGCTGGCTTCTTCAAGAGTCAATACAAACAGATGATTGAAGAAGCTGGCGCTTCTGGGGAAGGTGGAGATGGTGGAGATGGTGGCGGAGATGGTGGCGGAGAAGGTGGCGGAGATGGTGGAGAAGCACCGTGAACCAGGCAGACCACCCTTCCATGCTAAGATGCTCATTTGAATGCTTCAGTCCCATGATTCCCTCCCCACATCCCATATTATCAATGATTTTGTTTATTTTACACATATAAAATCTAATGATTACACCTTTAGGATAAAACTCTTTTGGAAAACCATTGTAATTATGAACTATTTCTTTTTTGATGTAGAACATTCGTTCCTTTTGGCCAGACAGGCCAAATGTAAATACAGTATAACTAAAAATAAATCATCCCCCGCATTTAATACATTTGTGTTAATAATCGTGAATAAAAAAATATATTTTATGGGCTGTTTGAATGTTGATTGACAACTCATTTGGTCCCAGGCCAATACGATTTAAAAATGGCATATCATACCACCAGGTGTGAGTGTAATTAGCCGTAGCATTAGCATACATCTAGGTGGACACGCCCATTTGTGAGGTCAGAAGAGGCAGATTTTCAAAACGGCTTGTAACGGCTAATCACACTCACACCTGGTGGTATGATGTCACCTTTAAAGCAAATGACGAAAGAGCAGCAGTTAAAGTTCCGGTCGTGGATCACGGAGCATTTTGCCACCATCCCCCATTCGAGGTACGTTTGCTTGTATTTTGGGGCGGTGGGGTAGGCAAAAGGGCCCACGTTCCCCTTCAGGACAGGCCACACTTGGACGTCTTGACGATGCTCTGAATGCCGTACGGGGCTCCGACCTGTTCTGATCCATGGTCACAGCAGCTGCATGCTGCCAGGTCAGACCGCATATAACCAAAATAAATCATCCCATCATATAAATCATATCACTCATTTAATTGTTGCATTACATCCCACCCTCTATGGGACTACAACAACCATGCATATTCAACAGAAATATGTTTTATATACTTTGTATTTTACATGTTAAGTGATCCGAGGTCACTGCGACTGGACCCATTCAACTCTGTGATAGGGCTCACCCTTAAGCAGTGAACCACCCCGCGAACACCTCGTCTACCAGTGTGCATTCGCCGCCAGTCGTCATGACGCGTGGCGTTAGGAAAAGGTCAAAGAAAACACCATCTTAGTCAACATCATTCAAGGACGCAACCTTTAACGAATGGATGACATTTGAGGCTATAGGCATTGCATAACTTTATTAATGCAACAACCTTTTACAAAGTCTTCAAAGAATGTAGATTTAAATCAAGAATCAACAGTGTGACGGATATCATGTGACCGGTTAGTCTCCGATCACTTTCTTCATTACCCCATAACTAACACTTTCTCCTTTACATCGAAGACCCACAACACCCCAAAAACATTTTATAGGCAAATTCAATTCACTCTTGATATTAAAAAAAGGTAATCAATGAAAGACCAAACTCCGGAAAGTCTAAAAGATGAGCCAAGGGTTGAATCTGTGTCTGCTGCGCGCACACACACACACACACACACACACACACACACACACACACACACACACACACACACACACACACACACACACACACACACACACACACACACACACACACACACACCCAATCCAGAACCGCTACCAGACCTGACCCTGAGGCCACACTGGGCCTCAGGGTCATGAGCTCCGGTACTCGGAGCCAGAGGGGAACTCAGTCTGGGGGGGGACCAGGAGTCAAATCCAGATAGAAGATTGGGTTTCTTTACGTTCTGGTAACCAAAATGGACTTGCATGGACTTGAAAACCCAACTCTGGGCTCAAAAGGAGGAGGGAGCTTCAAGTCATCCCCAGTCTTTAGATTTAGTCAAACTGATCCTGGAGAAGACACTTTAACATTGGAATCATGACCATTTAACCAAAAGTCAAAGCGATGTGAGATTTTATGATTTTAAACCAGCATCACTCGCTGTCACACTAAAAGAGGTAGCATATACCCACGTACATTCATATTCCTATGGATTAAGGGTCATTATTCCGGGCAGGGCCTTCTTAATATTTATGCAGGATTTTCAGAAAAACTAAAAAAGATTAGCTATCTGGTTTTTGTAAAGTGGCGGACACTGTCCTTACAAAACGTGTTCTATTAGACCTGATGAAATAATGAGTGTCACGCTGGAACCCAGCAAACTCCAGCAGGGGGTCGAATAATGGTTGGAACAGAACATGGACTTGATTGCATTGAAGTGAATCATTCTTTACAGCAGTTGAAGAGCCGGTCTTCCAGCCTCTCCGGACAATGGGACCCGTGATGTGGTCCCCCCCGCGGTCAGGTCCTGAAGGGCTTAGAGTCCCAGGGGGACGGGGTCTGCGTCCCAGCGTTGGGCGGGCCTACTGGGCTGGCCCCGGGGGGCACAGCCTCCGGCCCCCTGGTCACAGGAGGAGCCAGCAGGGCAGCAGTGCAGGGAGTCAGCGCAGCACACAGCCTGAGAACACAGTGACATCACATCCTGTAAGCAGCGTGACATCACATCCTGGAAGCATCGTGACATCACATCCTGTAAACACTGACTAACATAAACAACACCAAAATGTCAGTCAAGTAAATATGATTTTACCGACACGTCTTCCACGGTTTTGATAATTATTTCAGGCAGGGCTCCCTTGAAAAAGAGGCTAAAGGTCTCAATGGGACATCTAGATAAATTAAGTTACATAAAAAAATTCCAGAGCAGAGCCAAAAACCAATTACCTTGATTTCAAAGTTGAAATTGAATAACCTACTCGTGTCCCCGATACATAACATGGCTGTAGTGAACGATTTACTCTCTATAGGTTTTGTGGAAGGATTTTGTGTTTAATAGGGGCATGCCACATTAGATCATAATCATAGATCCTTGCATATAAGAGCTACATACCATCCATTTAAAAATCAATGACGGAATATTTTTGTGGGGAACAATTACATTTAGGACCGGGGCTTCTAAGAATCTTGATGATAAATTGTCACAGTACGATATAGGGATCTAAAAAATCCAACCCTTGAGATAAACATTTGAATAGACCCTTTTCCGCAAACTAAACTTATCAAGTGCTTATTTTAAGCGCGGTTCCAACAGATACCAACAGACATTAAGAGAAGTTGACAGCTGCCAAGAGAAGTTAGCTGGGACTATTAGAAGCTCTGACAGATTCTAGGAGAATCCAGGATAACCAACAAGAAGAGATCATGTAGAATGCTTAAAGATGCCAACATGTCAACAGACACTAAGAGAGGCTAACAGATGATAACGACATCAAACATCAATAAGGAAAAGCTATTGGAAGCAAACAGATGCCAATACAAGCTAACAGATGCTAACGTCAGTCCACTAAGGCTAACAGAGGCGAGGCGCTACCTGGGCCGAGGGGCAGCACGCCCACACTGTGGGCGACGCGCGGCAGCAGGTCTCCTGCTTGGAGCAGCGGAACACCCCCACATCGTCACATGGAACATCCTCCTCCACAGCGGACGGCCTCAGCATGGACCGTACCACCTTGCTCCGAGGGCGGCTGCGGGGGGTTTGGTGTCGCAGCTGCTTCTCGCAGGTCCCACTGTGCATGTTGCAGGTGTAGCCCTGCGGGCAGCAGTGCTCATGGTCTTCGCAGCATACGGCCTTGAAGGGGAAATGAGGAGCGTAAGTAGACATGTACTGGATCACACACTGGTGGGGGTACATTGGAGACCAGTGCAGGCCTTCGGCTAGAAGCTAGGTGAAGTGTGATGTCATTGTCTTGTTTACACATTGTCTGATCAGTGTTGCCATTTTTTATTTTCGCTATTGGTTCTTTGAAAAGTAGCAAGACCTCGCTGGTTTGCGTGATGACGTCATTCGTGACGCCACCAAGCCTCATTGGCGTTAGAGGGATATCCGGGCGAAGAAGGAACAGGTGGGAAACATGAAATCAGCAGGCGCAAGGGATTGGGATTGGGAAGGGGCGGGCCCGGAGACGAGGGAGAGACCTGTGTGCAGTGCAGAGACGAGGAATAACACGAAAAAAGTCACCAGACGCACGAAAAGGTCACCAGATTTGCCACCGGTCAGTCGCTGGAGATGGCCAAAAGTCTCTAATGGCGCGTTTCAACTGCAGGGTGCGGTACGGTTCGCAAAGGTGCGGTACGGATTGTGTTTCCACCGCCAAAAGTGGGCGTGACCCGGACTGAGCCGTACTCGTTTTGCCCTCGTCTTCAGTACTCCACCGTTGGGGTTCTGTGTGTCACACATTCCCGTACGCAATTGGACATCTATGCAGATTGGACAAAATAAAATTAATCCTACTAAATACTGTCAGCCTCTGCTACACTAGAGCCATTCTGTCTGGAGTACAATATCAAAACTTGGCAAGCCTAATGGAAAAAATATCGAATTGAAGTGAATTAAAGTTCATACCGTAATTGACAGGCCTACTATGTGCCTTGAAGAATACATCGTCCAAATGTAAGATGCATCTTTAGATGCATCAGTCAGTCACATGTCTAAATGAGCTATATATTCTCAAAACTAAAAACAAGATCAGAGAGTTGACAAGAACATCTGATGGCATGGTTTGATGGGCTGGGGGGAGATGAAAAAGCAAATTGAAGCACTGCTAGCGCGTCCGTCCAAGTTATACAAGTCTTATGTCTGCTAATCTAGAAATAAAATCAAAGGGCCTTTACGAATTCTATTTTTTGCATAGGAAATTTTCTTTCCCATGGAGATGACCCGGAACTGCTTGAAGGAAAGGTGTTTCGAATTCTAAAAATGCTTAGGAAAGAAGCATCGATGCTTCCTTTAACCGTCCTTTAGCATAGGTTTCTCCTGAGCAACCTTTGCGAAAGGAAGGGAGATAAATGGTATCCCATAATCCTTTATGGCGGCAAAATTTAAAGCAACATGCCACCGACGAAGATTATTGACTTTACGCAAAGACGCACGAGAGACGCGATAAAGCAGAAGAATAGAAGAGAAGAAAATCCAATTGATAATGGGATTAATAATAAATTAAATAATAAATTAATAATTGATATTTTCGTTGGCCAAGTCCGACCAAAGTGATTCTCACTCTTGGCGACAACCTGATTGAAATCAATACGACAAGAACGCATGGATCAAAAGAGCGCTTGTTGTAGACCAACTTCGAAAAACGGTAGTTCCACCGTAGAGACGCTAGAGGTCAGACTTACTCCCCGTCGCGCAATGACGTCGGGTAGGAAAAGTGGAGTCGGATTCGTTTTAAACAGCGCTGTCTTTTCCTATGTTCGAAAGGAAGCACCTTTTCATCACTACTTGACCCGAAGAGGTTTTCCACAATGGTTAAGTTAAGGAGGCATAAAGGTTAGGAGATTTGGCTATTCGTAGAGGCCCCAAGTCTGAGCCACGGGGAGTATTCGTGCCCACCCTCAATAAGTACGCGAAACAGGAGGCCTTGAAGTGAAATTATACAAAACAGAACGTTTCTGAAAGACGCTGAAATTGCTTTTGCAGAAATGAACAGTGTGAGAATAATAAGGGGTATTTCTCAAATACAAACCCTGTTCTAGTATAGAAATGCAATTGTTAACCCTAAAAAAGCATGATATGGGATCTTTAAGGTACTTTAAGGGTGCACCCACACTTGGCCATCTGGCCGTGGCCGTTTTCACACCTAACCGTGCTCAAATCTGCCAGTGTGGCCAGTCTGGCCAGGCCAGGCCAACTTGGCCACTTGGGAGGGGTGTGCTGCTACGGTACGGGCCGCCACGGTACAGATGCTAATGAGCCGACACGCACACACGCACGGCTACGCAGCCTGAGCTGGATGACGCATAGTCCATGCGACGACCATGGACATAATAAAGGCGACGAGCCTTCTTTCCCATTAAACGGTAAACATGGCGTCAAGCCGTTCAACTGTTGGTTCACGTTGGTCCCATAGAGAAGTCGAGTGTCTGTTAGCCATTTGGGCAGACGATAAGCAACAGGCTCAGCAAAGTGGGAACTGTGTTCTCTGTGTTGTTGTCCATTGTTGTTAAAACTCTGACTGGCGGCAGACTTTATTATGGTCCATGCTGCGGACGCTTGGTGATGACGTGTTACGACGTGATGACGTATGTACAAGAGCCTACCGTGGCCAGGCCACAGTCGCGACGGCCAGATGGCCCAGTGTGAGTGCACCAGTGTGACCAACCCCAGTGTGGAGGGGCTCACCTTCACCAGCGGGCAGCAGCCCCACTCCCCCGTGTCCAGCTTACAGCAGGTGGTGCCCGACGCACAGCTGCTGGCGTTGTCACACTTCACATCCCCCAGCATGCCCCGCTGCACGGCCCTCTGCTTGGAGAACCAGGGCAGGCGCTGGAGCCCCGCGGCGGCGCGGGGCTTGGCGCAGGAGGCTGTGCGGGCGTCGCAGGTGTAGCCGATGGGGCAGCAGTGTTCCCCGTCAGCACAGCACACCGCCTGGGGTGGGGGGGTACGCAGTCATTCAGCAGCAGATGGAGGAGAGAACCATTTACAATTTTACATTATGGGGATTTTGAGATTTTAACCCAAGTGACTTACAACCATTCATTCACACACCGACGGAGGAATCAACCACGCAGGGCGACAGCCAGCTCGCCAGTAGCAGTGAGGGTGAGGTGTCTCGTCACTCAGCTAGGAGGAGCCTGGGATCGAACCAGGAACCTTCCGATTACCAGTCAACCCGCACTACTTCCTGAGCTACTGCCGCCCCTAACTAGACTGTCCTCCCATAGTGACTCCATCTGGATCTAGTTTTGGAAAATGGTTGCAACTCAGCCCACCAATAACCCCTCTGACCGACCCAGGTCCTGAAGACCCTCTGCTGATGGCTGGGGGCCGAGGGGTGAGGGCCCCATGTTAACCCTCCCGTGTTCCCCAGGCTCCAGGCCCTCCCAGGCTCTGACCTTGGGTAGGGGGCAGCAGCCCCACAGGCCGCTGCTCTTCATGAAGCAGCAGGTGGTGTCCCGGGGGCAGGTGGTGCGGGCGTCACACTCCACCCTGGCAGGGCTCAGGCCATCCCGGGAGGGCTCCTCGGGGTCCGCCCGGGGCAGGGCGGGGGTCTTCCGCACCCAGGGAAGGCTGCTGGCGCCTGGGCCGTCGCGGGTCTGGGGGAACAAGGGAGTGAAGTGAGGAAGGGAGGCGAAGCACTCCACGCCTCGAGGACTAAGCTCACACTCCACAAGCTCCTGATGGCGAGGGTCTGGATGGAAGGGGACCCGGTGGGGTCCAGGGTGTGGGCTTTAACCCATTGAGTTTAAACTCATAGAAACATACTTCGGTTTACAAATGAAGAAAGCTGTTGTCGTTGGGATTGGGTTTGTTTGGGAATGTCAATCAGTGCAGTGAGGAGAAGTGCTTCCAGAGGTCAACCTGTAGCTTGAAATAGTTTGAACTTTGAGCTAGGGGCAAGTTGCTATCCCGGGCATCGCGGACTGCTCTGATTTTCCAGAATATAAGTATATGGGTATAGGTGTAGTGCAAAGGGATCAGGTTCTGACCTGTGGTAGGGGCAGCAGTAGTACAGTAGTATATTAGCAGTGTTGGGAAGGTTACTTTTAAAATGTATCCAGTTACAGAATACATGCCCAAAAATGTAATATGTAACGTATTCCGTTATATCACGCAATCTGAGTATTCTATTCTGAATACTCGGATTACTTCCACATTGAATTGCATTTTATAAGTATAGAAATGCGGCATCAAATCCTGCTTACTAAACAAGTCTATTCTGGTGTATTCTTCTTCTGCGTTAGGCCCAAGTCTCCCTGAAAGTGAACTATTTTATATAATTTGCTGTAGTGGAACAAAGACTATAAGGGTATGTTCATGCGAAAGATATTCGCTATTACATCTAAAAAGAAATTCACTGAGCTAAATGCATAGGTGTTGCCTATAAAAAATGTAATCGCACAGAGAGAGAGAGCGAGAGAGCGAGATGCATTTTTATGTGTGTTTTCCAGCATACGTTTTAAGTGGGTGTCTGTCCAAATTCCCAGACAGTCCGACAATTTGCTGCTAGTTTTGGAGTTAACGCTCATCAAACAATAATTCCCATAATGCGCGCGGCTGAGCGGGTGCCTGTTACGTCCAAAGAGGCATATGCTTTGTAGAACTGGATCGGACCGAGGTGCGTTCGCTTTCACATCACAAGCGAACCGTGCCAGGGTTCGTTTGGAAGCGAACCGAGACCAGCTGTTCAGGGAGGTCTCGGCCGGCTGATCCGAAGTGAGGTGGTTGCATTCACACCAACGCTAACGTACCGAACAAAGGGGATCAAACTAATTTAGTGCGCACTAAATGCTGTAGGTTTGAAAGCACGAGTAAACTGCTGAAACAGAAGTATCGTCATGTAATCCATTGATTTCAACAATGTAACTATTCTAAATACCAACTATTTAAATTGTAACTGTAACGGAATACAGTTAGCTATAATTTGTATCCTGAATACGTAACGCCGGTACATGTATTCCGTTACTCCCCAACACTGTATATCAGTAGAGTGACCAGCGGTAGGCGCTAGCAGTAGTACGGAATATTAGTATATTGTATTGTGTATAGTCGCATTTCTCATCGCTGCTCGTTACCGTGGCGACCTCCTCGGCAGCGGAGAAGCTGCGGGCGGAGCGGCTGAGGGCGGGCAGTTTGGTCAGCCAGGGCACAGAGGGGGCGTGGCCCCGAGCGTGGTCACACCGGGACTGGGCCAGGTTACAAACAGTGGCGTGGGGACAGCAGTGCCGGTGGTCCTGACAGCACACCGCCTACAGGGCAGGAGGAGGAGGGTTCACACACCAAAACCAGGGCCCTCATTATCAACATTTTGTAGAAGAACTCCAATCCTAAGCAGGAAAGGGAATAATACGCGTGTAAATTGTACCCCCAGGTGTGCTGTACCTCCCCCAGGTGTGGTGTACCTCCCCCCAGGAGTGGTGTACCTCCCCCAAGGTGTGGTGTACCTCCCCCAAGGTGTGGTGTACCTCCCCCAAGGTGTGGTGTACCTCCCCCAAGGTGTGGTGTACCTCCCCCAAGGTGTGGTGTACCTCCCCCAAGGTGTGGTGTACCTCCCCCAAGGTGTGGTGTACCTCCCCCAAGGTGTGGTGTACCTCCCCCAAGGTGTGGTGTACCTCCCCCAAGGTGTGGTGTACCTCCCCCAAGGTGTGGTGTACCTCCCCCAAGGTGTGGTGTACCTCCCCCAGGTGTGGTGTACCTCCCCCCAGGAGTGGTGTACCTCAGGCATGGGGCAGCAGGCCCACTCCCCGGCGGTGGTCTGGCAGCAGGTGGTTTCGTCAGCACAGGCCACCGACTCGTTGCAAGGGACAAGGAGTCCTGGAGACAACAACATCCATCAGGCCCTCCAGGGTTTACCACTGCCTCAAGTCATGCAGAAATCAAGCAATGCCTGGGACATTCCACAAGCTTGTATATTTGTCCGATTGTTAAATATGATGACATGCTTTGCTGTAAACTTGGCTTCGGAGGAGACAGCAGGTCAGAAGTGATGGGTAGAAGGTTTTGAATGACATCCAAGTTCAGCAAGTATATGTGCTTTGCTTCTGCTGCAGCACATATTGCATGTTCTAGAAACTGGATGATTTATACAGTACAGGGTAAATTTAAGACTTTTTAAGACCATTAGGAATGCAATTTGAATTCCTATTTAACCTCCAAACTGTATGAAGGCTATGAAGGAAAATCCCAGAATTACTTGTAAAGTAAATAAATGTATTCATTCACATTCAAAAGAACATTACTAGACAGAACTGTGTGTACGCAAGAGTTGCAGTAGAATACGTGATGTGAAGAATATGTACGTGTGATTAAATTGTAGACAATTTAAATGTCAGTAGTTAGTGGTAAATCTAACTGTTGTAGTCGGTCGCTGTATGTCTGGTCAGAGAAAGTCTAAAACGGTGTGAAAACAGGTAACCAGTCTCGAACCACCCACAGCCAAAATGTTCCTTAAATAGTAATGTGGCTTACTATCATTACACAAACCAGGTGTATTCAGGCCGTCTCGTGGTGCAGTACCACCTGCAGGTTCCCTGAGCATTATACTTTAGTATCGGAGAGCGTGATCGAATCCAGCAAATTATTATTTTTCTTTTTTAAGAAAGAAGAATCACGCGTCACATAATCAGAAACTAAAAGGTACGTTTTGGGCATTTTGACTTATATGCTGACGTGAGCTCTGCTTCATCTGGGTAAATGTGCTTGTACTGCCATGTGCACGCGGTCGGGGACCCGATATCGTGGGAACCGTGGGGAGTTGTTGATAGTGCAGTTTGGGGTCGCGCTGGGACAGGACTTCGAATACTGAACAATATTGGGCGATGGCAGGCGATGGCGGTGGCTTCTTACAGCGGTTCATGTTTTTCTGAATTTGCATGCGACTAATGCCTTTACATCTTAAAGGTTGCGTCAGCGATGTTGGGCGACGTCTCTTCTGTTGGTATTTGAAGCGAGATCTGTAATTGGAAAATTATATTTTCGCATTCCGTTTCTATAACTACCATTTGTTGATTATGCCTTTTCTCTGACACCCCTGGGATGGTCAAGGGTCAAAGTGTCCAACCGAGAAGTCACCACTATGAGACCCCAAATGACATTGTCAATGATCAAATCATTTATTGTTTACTTAAAAAGGACAGAGTTTCCTGTGTTCTCATCAAGGAGAAGAATGCATAAGGGCATCTCTGCTCCCTCGTGATCGCTATACCTCTGGCACAAAGGTTAACGTTGGATAACGCTGGGGACAAGTAGAATGGCTAGACAATGCAAGGAATGGGAGCTAGAGCTTACATGATGAAACAACATGATTTATTTTTCCATCATACATGATGTGTGGAGCAGAGCTGTTCTCAGCATTTCTCAGACCTGTGCTACTGTATGAGAAGTGAGAACCCCGTGCCTTTGCCAATGCATTGGACATCTCCTTGCGAAGCTAATAGAGAGGTGCAGGGCAAACTCCCATCTGAGGCCTCGGATTACTAAATGTTTGTTGTATGATTGTACATGGTTATTACTCAAATAAACCAGCCTAATTGTTCTAAGTTCGGATGACTCTTTAGTTAAACAGTTTAGACAGAAACGATTGACATGGTTCCTGAATTCCCAGCACAGATCCCAAACAAACAGAACCAGTTTGACCCTCCCTTCCATGTTACGTGCATCCAGTAAAAACCATCATGGTCGCAGCGCAAAACCCCACAACACCACCCCTTGTCGGTGATTGGTTGGAATACTATTTATTTTGGTTTTGATTAGTTGATAGTAGCATTTGATTTTTGTGCAAGTGAAATAATCAACGTTGATTAAAATGGAAAGTAATCATCAGGTTGGTTTGTTTTAATAATCCAGTATAAGCTTGTTTTTTATTCCTTGTATTATCTAGCCATCCCATATATAAGCTAGAGCTATCCAGCCCATTTGCTGTTAACCTTTTGCCTGACCCTAACTCACACATAACGACATCTGCTTGGCGAGAACGCAGGTTGTAAATATCTCTTCCCTTGACGTAAGGGGAAACTGCCTTCCAGAGAGGGGGTGAAAGGTACTCCCCTTCTCCTAAAGACAACGGAGGGTGAAGCTGTGTTCCCTCTAATGTAAGGACACCAGCCCTCTGGGGAGGGGGTGGAGCTGTTAAAAGACTGTGCCAAGAAAGGACCCAACCTGGTTAGAGTGAATAGGGATAGAACACAGCATAGGTGGAAGATTTAATTTACGCCTAAAATAAATGTCACGTTTTAAATGACCATCTAGTGCATTATCAGTAGGTAGTCCTGCAGCACTACAGGGCCACAGAACCACAACTGATGAATACCTGGGTCAATGTTTGAAGTTAATAAAATGAAATTGAGCAAAGATAGAGTTCAGGAAGAGGTGAAATATAAATTTGATGACACACACACACACACGCACTTCCTCTGAAACCTTCTCTTAGTTACTATAAATTAACACTGGTTTATCCATTTATGGTGACTTTATGCAATCAAACAGCATTTTTGTGACGAAAACAACAGTGTTGGGACATAGCTTTGGTTGTAAAGGTAAAAGTGATTTTCATTTAATTTTTTCTCTAGTTCTGTGATCTCTCAAATCACGTGAAAAATCTTGCCCTTTCTGTGCATGCGCACAGTCATGAAACACAAAATGTGTTGCTTCCTCTTATTTTGTCTGGGTTTGAAATTGTCTTTTGTTTAGCTAACAATGGTAACGGTAGACTAAAAGCTGAGAATAGTATCGTGCCAATGGTCTCACATGACTTGGCACACAACCTCCTCAGGCGTTTCGGCCCTTCTCCGGAGGAAAACATTTAGTTGCAGCCGCTTGCTTCCACCCTGTGGCAGAAAAGAGAGTAGCAGCTCATGGCACATTGGTTGGGCCTGCTTAACAAGTTGCTCTCTTTTTATGGTTGACCTGCAAACTGCAATGTTTGAGGCGTGGTTTGAACGGTTAAAAAAATAAATGGATATTGCCCAACCCAACAGGAAATGCAGCCCGATGGAGAGAAGCGATGTCTCTCACGGGTTCGAGACTGACCTTTGACCTCGGCCACAGCAGAGGAAGTCTTTGCAGGTGCGTAGGTGAGGAGAGGCAGGTGTGTGTCGGAGGAGAGGCAGGTGCTGTGGACCAGGTCACAGGTGTACCCGTCGGGGCAGCAGTGGAGGTGGTCCGAGCAGCACATTGCCTGGAGGGAGGGAGGGAGGGAGGGAGGGAGGGAGGGAGGGAGGGAGGGAGAGGGAGAAATACCAAAACCAAATAAGGTCAATCGGGTCTTGGTGTGTATCAATTAATTATTTCTGAACAATACTACTTAAGTGCTTTTCAAATACAATCAGGGCTTGAAATGAAGCATGCCCAATCGCATCAGACGAGTCTCATTTCACACATGTGCATCAAGTTGTTTTTTTTTAACTGTATTTGATCCATCTAGGAATATAACATAAAAAATGAGCGGGACTTCTGGGACCTCTGGGCGTGCAGAGACCACACAATCAGTAAGGGCGACTCTCCGCCTCCTCCATTCATTCGTACTGGTCCGCTCTGCAGGACCAGTGGGACTCCACTCCTGAACCACAGACTGTCCGTCTGATACACGGGCCAGAGAAACTCTCTACATGGGAGACAACACGCTGCAACGCACTCTCGGTGTGCTCCTCCTCTATCAACAGCTCATCACTAATCATTGGTTTATAAACAGGCGGGGGCCAAGTTATGGATGAAATACTAGTTAATCCTGTCGATTGTCCTGCCTTTTTAAATCAAATTAATATTTGGCTATATCCAAATGTGTTTTAATGAAGCCTGTAGCCTCAGCGATTCGTTACGGCAACATAACGCCTGACTGCAGATGCAGGGGTCCCGAGTCATTCAGAGGACTTTTAAAAGGTCCGCTTACTAATGCCGCTTTTCCACTGCATGGTACCAGCTCGACACGACTCGACACGACTCGACTCAGCTCGCATTTTTTGCGTTTCCACCGCGGTACCATGGTATCTGGTACCTGAAGTGGCTGCTTTTTCTAGTACCTACTCGCTCTAGGTTCCAAGCGAGCTGAGCCGATGCTAAAAGGTGACGTCGGCAGACGGCCGGCGACTGATTGGCCAGAGAGTGTGACGAAGTCACGAGAGCGACATGGCAACCATGCTGGTAACATCCATAGCAGCGCCGCAGCCAACATGTTCCACTTCTCCAACTTCTTCAACATGCCAGCTAATAATAGTAATGTGATCGATGTCCTCCATTGTTGTTATGTGGGTTCTGTCCATGTGTGGGTTGCGTATGTGTTGTTTGCGTCGCGTACACAAATACGTCACGGCCCTTTCGCGCAGCCGACCCCGCCCACGTCCAGGAGGTACTATTTGCGGTGGAAAAGCACCCGTGCTGCTACCGTGTCGAGTCGTGTCGTGTCGAGTCGTGTCGAGTCGAGCTACATGTGCGGTGGAAAAGCGGCATAATTCAATCAATCATTTGACAAACTATAAAAACAATAAATCATTGAAGAGAATTAAAAAAAGTGTTGCCTTCTTTCATACAGATAGTAGGTCTGATAGCCGAAAGTGGACTCAGCTGTTTAGCTCACAAAGAAAGGCAAAAGTAGTCAATAATACAAGACTTCTAACTTAAGAAATAAGTAACATATAGAATACTAGCATTCCAACATACTGGCACATTAGCACATCAGAAAATTAGCACGGTAGCACGTGACTCACGTTGGGCATTGGGCAGCAGCCGTAGGAGCCGTTTACCAACTGGCAGCAGGTTGATTGTTCGTGACAAATAGTCAGGCTGTCAGGACAAACCACTGCCAAAGAGGGGAAAGGCACATTACAATAAACATTAATTGATCACATACATCGTGTAACCTTCATTACTGTAGCCCTAGGTCATTTAATATTCAGCTGTACATAGATGTTGCATGTGGGTGGATTCCAACTCTCTGATCATATCTTTATTAAATCTAATCTTTCCCCATCAAGAACGTCTTGGAAGAAACGGCTGGGACACGGGACCACTCATTTCATTCTCTCATTAAAAGGGCCCAGGAGGAGAGATGAGCTCTGCTTCCACACAGGAGCCAGAAGGAGGCGTCCTCTGTAGGACCTAGCAGTAGGTTTCCGTGGCAACGGGGATGAACTCACCGTCATGGTTGGGTGCGGCTGAGATCTTTGTAGCCAGCGGGAGCGCCTCCCCCTCCCCAGAGAGGCACCTCTCATGCTCCATGTCGCATGTGGTGTTGGCAGGGCAACAGTGAAGCTGGTCACTGCAGCACACCGCCTGCTCCCAAGTCACATGACGCACAGAGCAAAGACAGGGTGAGTGGAACAGCCCAACGTTTGTCTGGCCCGAGATGCACAGGTCACATGGCTCTGGGTAATGGGCTGCATGTGAGGCTGTGTGACCAGACCAATCGTTTCAGATGCTACACATGCCTTCCATGTTTAGGATTGCCCTCGTCTGGAGGAGAAGAGCTAGCGGTTTAATATTGGTGGTGCGATAAGTACACTGATTCTGCTGCCGTTTGAAAGCTCTTTAATCGTGATAAAACACAGAGGCTGAATCTGGTTTTCTGGACCCTTCTACACAATGGGTTCTTTTGAAGCTCTGTTGGCCCATTAGAGCTGCTCTACTATATTATTACTCAAGGCACTAAACCTGACGGGTTTAGGGACCAAAAGTTCAATGTATTTCCATTTCTCTTAAAATAACTAAAATAAATATGAGTATTTTTGCAAAATAAAATAATTGGGAAATTTGTCGAGATGGAAAAAATATACATATGATGCTGGTGGAGGTCTAGGGATGGTGAGGTTAGCGGGGGGTCAAGGGGGAGGTGGAGGTGGTACTGACGGTGCAGTTTGTGGGGGTGATGGAGGTGGAGGTGGTGCTGACGGTGCAGTTTGTGGGGGTGATGGAGGTGGAGGTGGTGCTGACGGTGCTGTTTGTGGGGGTGATGGAGGTGGAGGTGGTACTGACGGTGCTGTTTGTGGGGGTGATGGAGGTGGAGGTGGTGCTGACGGTGCAGTTTGTGGGGGTGATGGAGGTGGAGGTGGTGCTGACGGTGCAGTTTGTGGGGGTGATGGAGGTGGAGGTGGTGCTGACGGTGCTGTTTGTGGGGGTGATGGAGGTGGTGCTGACGGTGCTGTTTGTGGGGGTGATGGAGGTGGAGGTGGTGCTGACGGTGCAGTTTGTGGGGGTTAATGGGGGGGGAGGTGGTGCTGACGGTGCAGTTTGTGGGGGTGATGGTGTGAGGGGGCTGACAGTGGTACCTCTGGGTGGGGACAGCAGCCGTAGACTCCAGTGGACAGCTGGCAGCAGGTGTACCCTTTGGGACAGCGGCTCTTCCCCCCCGGACATGGCCCTGAAGCCGAGTCGACCTCTGCTAGACACATCACGCGTTCTACCGTTACCGACTGGTATCTACTGGTAGCGCTCATAATGGTGCGATCTGAAGACGTGGGCATTACTTGAATCCATGCGGTTATATGTACTTTGTATTTAAGCTAGAGCTGTCAGTTAAACGCGTTATTAACGGCGTTAACGCAAACCAATTTATTTATTTTTTTTTGGCTCAAAACAAAGAAGCAGTAGCCTGACTGCTATGTTCAAGGCATATCTTTGTATGTTCATCGGTTAATTGCATTATAGGCTTTTTTTTTGTACCGTCCTGTTTAGATCAGTATATGCCAATGTTGTTATAAATAAAAAAACATTTGCACAAGGCAAGCCGATGCACTTCTCCATGCACCACAAAGAATTCAACATTACAATTAATCGTGAGTTAACTATGGCATTAATGCGATTAATCGTGATAAAATATTTTAATCGCTTGACAGCCCTAATTTAAGCATAATCAGCATGCTATGATTGTTAATGAATATAGTTGCATAAACTGCGTCGTTATTGCCCATATTATCCCTGATCAGTGTATTTGGGTTTTGTTAAGCCAAAGCTTTGGTTTCATGAGAACAGCTGAGGTGTTGTGGTGCGCTGGCAGGCGTCCCACCTGTTCTCCTGCGAGCAGGTAGCTTCTCCAGCAGGGGGACGGAGCCCAGGCCCGCGGACACACAGCGGGAGTGTTTCAGGTCACACCGGGTCAACTCGGGACAGCAGTGCTGCCTGTCTTCACAGCACACCGCCTGTGGAGCGGACAGACGGACGTTAATGTACCGTATACACTAAGGGTGGGAACCACAGGGTACACGGGCCACCATACCGATAATATTGTGATACATCTATATATAGATATATTGGATATTGGATGTATTGTTAGAAAACCCTATATCGATTCATCACGATAAGATGTCCAACGATGAATAAAAAAACTACTGAGAAAGTAAAGTGCTGGATTTCTGCCTTTATTGATGGTACATAATTCGTTTTTCAGTAACTCGTCTTTGGTGGGTGGACTTCTGTTTAAGTTTCCTTTATTCATATGTTGAGCGCCACCTCGAGGGGCAGGGAAATCGGTTTAGAACGCCTTATTTTATTAATTACAATATCGATATTTAGGGCGATACTTCCAGTCTTACTCTTCAGGAATAAAGAATAAATATGCCAGTGTTTCCCACAGGATATTTGGAGACTATGATGGGGGACTCGCGATCCTCTAGGGGGTCCGGGGAATTGCCTTTTTTTTATAACTATGGCGGCAGAAATTAGACTATGGCGGGGTGCCATAGTCTCGTCAATGTGTGGGAAACACTGGATATGCTAAATAAATGTTTTTTTAAAAAAGGAAAATATTATATCAATATTTGGCGGCAGTATATCGATTCTCATATCGCACGAAGAAGGGCCACAATATATCGCCGTATGGATATTTTGTCCCACCGTTAGTGCACACTAACGGTGGGACGCCTGCCAACGTTTATCAGACATCAGAGTCTGATAAACGTTAATGTACCGTTCACACTGGACCCAGAGTCTGATAAACGTTAATGTACCGTACACACTGGACCCAGAGTCTGATAAACGTTAATGTACCGTTCACACTGGACCCAGAGTCTGATAAACATTAATGTACCGTACACACTGGACCCAGAGTCTGATAAACATTAATGTACCGTACACACTGGACCCAGAGTCTGATAAACGTTAATGTACCGTACACACTGGACCCAGAGTCTGATAAACGTTAATGTACCGTTCACACTGGACCCAGAGTCTGATAAACATTAATGTACCGTACACACTGGACCCAGAGTCTGATAAACATTAATGTACCGTTCACACTGGACCAGTCAGACCTCAGAGTCTGATATACGCACGTTGTTGATCTTTACTATGGTCGTGGAATTGAGTACACATTCAATATCCAATGACTGCCATTGTCCTCATTTGTGAGGGGCTCATCGTGTGGCCTCATGCAGTCCCAGGGAGTGTACCTTGACCATGGGGCAGCAGCCCCACGTCTCGTCAGGGAGCTGGCAGCAGGTCGTCTCATCTGGACACTCAGACTCCTTGTCGGGACACATCACTGCCTTCACCGCCTGACACACACACACACACACACACACACAGATCTTTCTTGTTGCCATGCTTTAAACGGGTTAAGACGAATAAGTGTATTTTTATGCCTTTGTCAGTAGAAACTATGCTGCAGTAGAAACTGCTGTATGGGTCAAAATCATAGACATAATTTGGACACAGAGCTCCACGCGGGGCGGCCACAGAGCTCCACGCGGGGCGGCCACAGAGCTCCACGCGGGGCGGCCACAGAGCTCCACGCGGGGCGGCCACAGAGCTCCACGCGGGGCGGCCACAGAGCTCCACGCGGGGCGGCCACAGAGCTCCACGCGGGGCGGCCACAGAGCTCCACGCGGGGCGGCCACAGAGCTCCACGCGGGGCGGCCACAGAGCTCCACGCGGGGCGGCCACAGAGCTCCACGCGGGGCGGCCACAGAGCTCCACGCGGGGCGGCCACAGAGCTCCACGCGGGGCGGCCACAGAGCTCCACGCGGGGCGGCCACAGAGCTCCACGCGGGGCGGCCACAGAGCTCCACGCGGGGCGGCCACAGAGCTCCACGCGGGGCGGCCACAGAGCTCCACGCGGGGCGGCCACAGAGCTCCACGCGGGGCGGCCACAGAGCTCCACGCGGGGCGGCCACAGCGCTCCACGCGGGGCGGCCACAGCGCTCCACGCGGGGCGGCCACAGCGCTCCACGCGGGGCGGCCACAGCGCTCCACGCGGGGCGGCCACAGCGCTCCACGCGGGGCGGCCACAGCGCTCCACGCGGGGCGGCCACAGCGCTCCACGCGGGGCGGCCACAGAGCTCCACGCGGGGCGGCCACAGAGCTCCACGCGGGGCGGCCACAGAGCTCCACGCGGGGCGGCCACAGAGCTCCACGCGGGGCGGCCACAGAGCTCCACGCGGGGCGGCCACAGAGCTCCACGCGGGGCGGCCACAGAGCTCCACGCGGGGCGGCCACAGAGCTCCACGCGGGGCGGCCACAGAGCTCCACGCGGGGCGGCCACAGAGCTCCACGCGGGGCGGCCACAGAGCTCCACGCGGGGCGGCCACAGAGCTCCACGCGGGGCGGCCACAGAGCTCCACGCGGGGCGGCCACAGAGCTCCACGCGGGGCGGCCACAGAGCTCCACGCGGGGCGGCCACAGAGCTCCACGCGGGGCGGCCACAGAGCTCCACGCGGGGCGGCCACAGAGCTCCACGCGGGGCGGCCACAGAGCTCCACGCGGGGCGGCCACAGAGCTCCACGCGGGGCGGCCACAGAGCTCCACGCGGGGCGGCCACAGAGCTCCACGCGGTGGTTTTGAGATTCTGTGTTGCCATACCCAGTAGTAGTATTGTTAAACTTATATAGTAATGACGTACCCTTACCGACATTGTAACTAGTACTACTGTTCTACTGTAATATAGAACTAAATACCCTTAACTAGTATTATTGTTCTACTGTAATATAATAATAATAAATACTAATACATTTTATTTAGAGGCGCCTTTCAAGACACCCAAGGTCACCTTACAGAGCATATAGTCATCATAAATCGTTTAAAAAAAAATTAAAAAAAATGTGGAAAAAATAAATAAATAAATAAACATAATAAATAAAAAATAAATAAAACAAAAACAAGACAAAACAAAACAAACAAACAATCACGTTTGACGTTGTGTGTGAGTTTGAACAGGTGAGTTTTGACTTGAAGGTTGTAAGGGTGTCTGACTGTTTTATGTGTGGGGGGAGGGAGTTCCAGAGCCTGGGTGCTGAACAGCTGAATGACCGGGCACCCATTGTAGTGAGTCGTGATGTGGGGATACATAGTAGTCCAGCAGAGGTTGAGCGGAGGGAGCGGGAGGGAGTGTATTCTTGGAGGAGGTCGCAGAGGTAACTGGGGGCTAGGTTGTGGAGAGCTTTGTAGGTGAGGAGCAGGGTTTTGTATTGGATGCGGTAGTGTACTGGGAGCCAGTGAAGTTGTATGAGGACAGGGGTGATGTGGTCAGATGATTTGGTGCGGGTGATGATCCGGGCGGCTGAGTTCTGAATGATCTGCAGTTTGTTGATGAGTTTGGTGTAGTACTAAAATATAGAATATAGTACTAAATACCCTTAACCACATTGTAACTAGTATTATTGTTCTACTGTAATATAGAACTAAATACCCCTAACCACATTGTAACTAGTATTATTGTTCTACTGTAATATAGTACTAAATACCCTTAACCACATTGTAACTAGTATTATTGTTCTCCTGTTATATAGTAGGACCACACCGTGACCCTCATCAGAACTAGTGCTACTGTTCTACCGGTACTCCTACTCACTGTTCCTGTATTGTCACTAACATGGGCTGGAGGCGGTGGAGGACAGCAGGCGGCCGCTCCGTCAGGGGAGGTGCAGCAGGAGTCGTTCCCCTCACACCGGCTCCCATCTGGGCAGGAGGTCGCTGAGCAGACGGCCAGCAGGAGGAGCACCAGCCATGAGCCCTGCAGAGACTGGACAAGAGGAGGAGGTGGTGGTGAACAATACTTTACACACCTGATTTCATTTAGTTTACATTAAAGATTAAATAACTGAGCATCTTATCTCGGTGAGAAAGATAGGGAATGTGATAGGAAGTGCATGTGCAAACACAACTTTTAAGAGAGTGTGTGTGTGTGTGTGTGTGTGTGTGTGTGTGTGTGTGTGTGTGTGTGTGTGTGTGTGTGTGTGTGTGTGTGTGTGTGTGTGTGAGGATTTAATAGTCTTTTATTTCCAGCTATAGAAACTGAAAATAGCTATAGAAACTGAAATATCCGGTGATATTGTTTACTGCGAAGAAACAATATCAAATATCAAAGTGTTAAGACTGGGCTTAATCTGAGGCAAATCAAGTATGAACACACAGAGTTCATTTTACCATTGGACCAGATGGTTGCAGCATAATTGGGCAATTCAATAGGCCTCCGGTGCAGCCCACGTCTTCCTGGGAGGAGATAACGACAGCTTTCTCAAACAGTGGACTGTGGAAAATAGGACCTTGGAGCCTGGAGGAAGGCTGAAGAAGAGTAGACCTTCTGATATGAACAGAAACACAATAGACAATAGCCACATGTAAATTGTGAATGGACTGCATTTATACAGTGCTTTTCTAAACAGTGGCAACTTAAAGCGCTTTAAAATACATGCATAACATGCGAGGCGACAGCCAGATGGACAGGAGCAGTGAGGGTGCGGCGTCTTGCTCAGGGACACCTCGACACTCAGCTAGCAGTCAACCCGCGCTACCTCCTGAGTCGCATGCCGCCCTTATGTGAATGTGTGACATGTGAACAAGTGGTGAAGGAACAGCTCACCTCGTCGTTGGGTACGCTGGATCAGAACCAGGACGTTACAGTCAAACTGCAGCAGGCTGTGAGTCGCTTTCCCTTCCAGCGAGACCGGAAACAGTGAGGTATACAAACCAGGGATCACGTGACATGCCGATCACGTGACAGCCCGCCATCCCCCATCGGACCTAAAGAACATTTTAATAAATATATTTTAAAATATTATGAGTACTGCGATACTTCGTGTCAACACTGTTGGACTCGTTTGGTATATTTGCGTTTTTATTTTATTTACAAATCGACAATTTCGCAAAAACATTTATCATCAAGTCTCAGAAGACTTGATGATAAGTTAGGATCATGATTGAACTGATTATTAATACCAACGTTACAGTAAATGGTTTATTTCCCGTAGGAGTATAACAAAGTACAAATGAGTGATCACCACATCAGTCAAGACAGAAGTGGAAAGATTGTTTTTATTTCTACTTTTTCTCAAGTACAGAAATAATTGTTTTACATTTTACAAACAACCGACAGGTTTATGAACTGATGATCCACACATAAAGTTAGCCTCCTCCAGCCCCCATGGACCACTACAACAGCATATGATCCCTATGCGCTGCAGGGTTTAGTGATGGTCCACCCATGAGGTCAGCCTCCTCAGCCTCCACATGGACCACAACTACAACTCAACAGCAGATCTATTATCAATATGCCCTGCAGGGTTTAGTTCCACATTTTCCTTGTAACTTTTAATCACTTGTATTGAATTAACAATTAAATTGTCAATAGTTAACAGTTTAAAGATATGGGGAAAAAACTCTACTGAGAATACATTTCTCATTAAATACTAAACCAGCCACAACGACAAAGAAAAGCCGCGACTTCACAACCCAAATAGCGATAAGATAATAAAGTATTTTACAGCAGGACGGAGTAGGACCATACCCATTTCAAACTTTGTTTTAGAAATCTCACTATTAACATTCAAGTAAAAATGAATGAACAACTTGTATTTCATTAATTCCCCCCACCATAGTGAGTTATGAATATTAGGTGTACGTTGATGACCCAGCAGGGGATGGTCAGGACACCATAGTGAGTTATGAATATTAGGTGTACGTTGATGACCCAGTAGGGGATGGTCAGGACACCATAGTGAGTTATGAATATTAGGTGTACGTTGATGACCCAGTAGGGGTTGTGGTAAGGATGGGATTGTTGTAAACATTAACGACCGGAAGTGAACTTTGTTGGCTAACCGAGGGAAACTCGATCTATTTTTTTATCTAACTCAACTACAGAATGCAATGCCGCATCAACATCTGTGCCGACATGTCCTGGTTAATAAAAAAAAGAATTAAAAACAGTCTTCTACATATTACATGCACATACTTCATCATATACATTGAATCTCATGACGTCCAAATCGTATCATTTACAAGGTGGAAAAGTGGTAAGGTAGAGGAAAGTATGAATGTTACATCGGGTGTAAAATGTGTATTTTGTGGTCAATGTGGAAGGCTCACTCACTCCCCAGAGTAAGGCGTGTTGCTGTCGGCGCTCTGCAGTGTGCTTCTTGGTTTGGCGACGGGTGAGTTGGAGATGCACCAGCGTACACGACGGTGTGTGTTGAAGGACAACGCCTCAGTCCTAAGTGGCGGAAGAAGGCACTTGGAGGAAAAAATGGCACAAGCCGACAGACTGTCTAAAGGTCTTCCTCCTTCAGCTGGCTGTTCCTCCACACCGTGAAACTCTTCCTCCTCTTCCTCATCCTTAGCCTTTCAGAAGGTGGTGACGGTGGTGGTGGTCAACCCCAGAGGCCCAGATAATGGGTGGAGGGTGTCCAGTGCCTTTGACTGGTTTCATACATTCATATGCATGCAAACTGGTATCCCAAAAAGGAAAATCTATTTACACGACAACATTAAGAGAAACGTGTCTGTCTGCTAGGAAAAAAGGCAGAGAAGTGATATTTTGGCGTAACTATAGAGGGCAAGTGTAACAACAGTTATGACTAAAATAATCTGATATGAAATTCAATGTTATTTCAATAACTACAAATGTATTCCAATACATAAACACAGCTTAGAAGATAAGGACAACACAACACAGTTAGAGTTCACTCATGTTCCATTGACGTATGGGGAAAGTACAGTTGATTAATGGATTGGATTCAATACAGATAGTACGTGTTAAATTTGGGGTTTCAGTAGTTGGGATACAACTCGATAAGGTGGTTCAATCCTATCAGTCTCTATCATTCCTCTAGAAAATAGTCATCCACTTTCAAATACTGGACTCATTCAGTCAAATTCTTAGTACTATTAAGTGCTTTAAAATCTCCTAACTTTCTACTGTTTTTCTCTGAAAATGGCTCTTTCCAAAGTCAGCATATACAATGGCTCAGACCTTGATTTTAAATGTTAAGGAAACACAATTTAAAATCAGTCCCGTGAAATGTACGTAGACCGTCTGGGAGATGGTGGGACTATGAGAGAGGCCAAGCACTGGAACTAAAGATCCACATCCTCCTATCCATCCTGATTGTGCTTAACGTGATCTACCTCCGTAGCTGGGAGTGGAAGGACTGTCTCTTAATATATCATCTAGTAATAGAGGGTGGGAGGAGCTCCAACACCCACACGGTTTACTTCTTGGGGTGGAAGACCATCAAGGGCCTGTCCTCAATCTTCTGCCAGGGGCTCTTCTTGTTCCCATCCTTATCTTCCGAGTCGTCCTCGGGGCTGGTCATGGAGTCGCGGCGGTTGTCGCTGCTGCGGCTGCTGCTGTTGCCACGGCTACGCCCCCGGCGGGAGGAAGGCCCTTCATCCAGCAGAGGGGTCAGAGAGTTTTCCTCAGGTGACACCGGGCGCCCCTGGCTGCCGCCGGGCTCGCTGTGATCCGGGTAGGCCAGTTTGGAGTAGGTCTTCCCCTCGCCAACACCGCCGCCGCCACCTCCTCCTCCCATCCCCTGCCCCCTCCTTCCCCCGGTCCCCCAGCGATCGTCCTTCGCCTTCCGGTTGGCGGCCGCCTTGCGTTCCAGGGCTTCCATGGGCGGCTCCAGGTTATCCCGGAGGTTACTGCCGGCACCACCGGCAAACAGCATCCCTCCGCCGCTGAGGTCGTTGCCGGCGTCGATGTAGGAGTGGCGCACGTGGGCGTTGTTCCGTCCGTCCAGGGAGATGAACCAGGCCCGGGGGTGCTGCTTCACCCCGAACTCCAGGAGCTTCTTCTCCGTCATGGCCTGCAGCTCCCCGTTCATCTGGGCCATGGTGGAGTCGTTGAAGAGCACCGGGATGGTCATCGGCCCGCCGGACGAGTCCGAGGCCCAGCTGGGCTCCTCCGAGTCGTCGCCCTGGGAGCCGCCGTGGTGCTGCTGCTGGCCCTGCTTCTGGGAGTGGTGGTGGTGGTGGTGGTGCTGCGGGCCTCCCCCTCCCATGTGCGCGTCCTTGTCCTGGTCCTTCTGGTCCTTGCCGTCGGCCCTCCCGGAGAAGTCGGAGGACATGCGCATGTAGTGGGCGGGGATGACGAGCGTGGGCACCATGCTGCGGTACATGTTCTCCTTCATCTGGTCGATGGAGCTGCAGAAGATGATCTGGCCCGGCTGGGTGTTGAGGGACGTGGGCCTCTTGAGGTTGTCCGCCGCCGCAGAGTACTCTGGGGGCTTGTCGCCCTGGCTGGGCATGTAGCCCTGGAACCTGGGGGGCGAGGGGGGGTCCGAAGCGTAGCCCTGGTTGTCGTTGGCGTTGTGGTGGCGGTAGTGTTCCGGCTCCTTGTCGTCGTGGAGGAGGGGGTTGTCCAGGTTGTTGGTCTCGGTGGCCCGGGTCACCTTCATGGGGAAGCTCTCCCCCCTCTGCGGCCCCGAGGCGTTCTTGCCCTTGGACTGGCGCAGCTTGTGTGCTGGGATGTGCTTGGCGAAGTCGTCCCTGGAGCTCTGGTACTCTTGAGACGGAGATAACTCGGATTTGCTGATGTCCCCCGCGCTGCCGGACTCGGCGTGGCCGCCGCAGATCAGGTTCAGGTGGGAGGTGGACGTGCCTTGGTCGCGCTTGCCGCCGTTCAGGTTGGAGTTGTGGGGCTTGCCTTGCTGTCGACGTGGTTTCAGACACTTCCGTCTAAAAGGTAAAAAAAAAAAAAGGATTGAAGGAGGTTTTAGCAATGCCAGAGCTACAATCAAACCTAAAGTCCGGGCTCCAGACTAACCTTTTCATTGGGGACAGCTTATCATCAGAGTGCTCATAGTAACAAGCTTTCTGAGATGCAGACAGGGTAATCACCCTGTCTGTGTCAATGAAGTCAGTTGAATGGTTGACGAGTTCCTGATCAAAGGACAGCATAGCCTCTCCCCACCAAGTCAAAGATTTGATGGCCAAGTCTCACCAGGCTCTCGCTGCATGACCGCAACACAGACTCCACAAGAGCCTATGTTGTGGACTCTGTATCTATTAATAGATATGTAGATAACATCTCTATAAATATCCCAGCTTGCTATAGAGCCCGACATTTTAGCACCAGGTGCGATGAGGATAAGGCGTTTAATCATACATGGGCCCCCAGAAGACCAGCCTAACCAGCGCACTGAACCACCTGGTCGGGGGATCCATCAGCCACTCATCTGGCCGGACGTCTCGTACTTGTGATGCCACTAATGGCTCATTAAAGCAGATCCACATCACATCAGGCAGTCACATAGGGGCCATGTGATGCATGATTGAGGAGAGCAGAAGGTAGGGTTAGGGGGTGAAGGTAGGGTTAGGGGGTGGAGGTAGGGTTAGGGGGTGAAGGTAGGGTTAGGGGGTGAAGGTAGGGTTAGGGGGTGAAGGTAGGGTTAGGGGGTGAAGGTAGGGTTAGGGGGTAAAGGTAGGGTTAGGGGGTGAAGGTAGGGTTAGGGGGTGAAGGTAGGGTTAGGGTTAGGGGCTGAAGGTAGGGTTTGGGGGTGGAGGTAGGGTTAGGGGGTGAAGGTAGGGTTAGGGGGTGAAGGTAGGGTTAGGGTTAGGGGGTGGAGGTAGGGTTAGGGGGTGGAGGTAGGGTTAGGGGCTGAAGGTAGGGTTAGGGGGTGGAGGTAGGGTTAGGGGGTGGAGGTAGGGTTAGGGGGTGAAGGTAGGGTTAGGGTTAGGGGGTGGAGGTAGGGTTAGGGGGTGGAGGTAGGGTTAGGGGCTGAAGGTAGGGTTAGGGGGTGGAGGTAGGGTTAGGGGGTGGAGGTAGGGTTAGGGGGTGAAGGTAGGGTTAGGGTTAGGGGGTGGAGGTAGGGTTAGGGGGTGGAGGTAGGGTTAGGGGCTGAAGGTAGGGTTAGGGGGTGGAGGTAGGGTTAGGGGGTGGAGGTAGGGTTAGGGGGTGAAGGTAGGGTTAGGGTTAGGGGGTGGAGGTAGGGTTACGGGGTGGAGGTAGGGTTAGGGGGTGGAGGTAGGGTTAGGGTTAGGGGGTGGAGGTAGGGGCTCTCCTCACCTGCAGTAGTAGAGCAGCACACAGAGCAGGATGAGCACCAGCAGCACCAGGGAGCCCAGGATGCAGAGCAGGAACAGGGTGTGGTAGGTGCTGATGTCCCTCAGGCCAGGGTGCCCCAGGAGACCAAACCCTGCAACGCAGAGGCTAAGGTGAAAAGACCCTCAGAACACCAGACCCCCCAGCAGCCACTTCATATATATATATATATATATATATATATATATATATATATATATATATATATATATATATATATATATATATATTTATTCACTGTTTATTTATTTATTTTCTTATTGGATTTATATTCTACATAATAACTATTAGGTTTCTATCTCTGAACAGAGCAATGTGTGAGTGATAATTTCCCTCACGTTGAATGAAGTTATCTTAATCTCAGCATCTGGGTTTCAGGACTTAGGAGCAGGAGATATTGCTGAGGAATTGACTGTGTGTACAATTTGGCCATGTCAGCCATGCAAAAGAGATGCACAACCTCAAAGAGTCATACCTGAATAAAAAGAGGTTGAATACAATTGGAACAAAGGTTAGATAAAGGGCTACAACATCAAATGATGTCAAGCCGTGTGAACCAGGGCTTGTTGGAAGAATAATGCTAACTTGATGTTTACCAGATGCTTACTGATGCCATCCTCAAGATAACAAGATAGTAACCAGGGGCCTCATTCACGAACCGTTCTTGAACAAATTTGTTCTTAAGTCCTACTTACGAAGATTGTGGCATTCATGAATTTTTTTCTTAGGTAAGAACAAATCCTACGAAAACTCGACATGTTGGCATGGTTGTGTTGTCTCCTTCTTCTTCTTCTTCTTCTTCTTAAGAAGAACTTAAGAAAGAATCTAAGAAGATTCTTAAGAAGATATTGGTGAATGAGGCCCCAGATGCTTAGCCGGACACAAAATACTAACCAGATGTTAACCAGGGTGTTTAAATGACTGCTAACTGGATGTTCAACGAATGCTAAACCATTTACATCTGTTCAGCGGCTCAGATTTCTGAAACCAGCTTCGGTACCTGAGGATGAGGGGAACGCGGCCAGCCAGTAGCCCATACTGGGAACCACCAGCGTCCAGATGAACTGGGAGCCCTCCTTCTTGATGTAGCCGGTCCCGTTGCGTATCCACAGGCCTGGACAAACACAACCAAACCACAATCACACAACCAAACCACAATCACACAACCAAACCGGTTCATGAAGAACACAAGGTGATAAAACACGCGGGGAGGCCGCCAGAGCCAGAGGGTTTTGTTATATAATTATATCTTTTGACAAACAACATATGAACAAAAGTGTTTCCGAGAAAGTTAACCCTTCAAAACGGCCCATTCGATTTGTGATGGAACGTGAAGGGTTAAATGAAAGAAGCCCTTTTGTCAGAATGCTGCTGACTCTGCAGTTGTTGGGAAGCCAAACGCTATTCAGCTCTTTGATTGGTTGGCCCGCTATAGAGGAAGCGTATTAGGGATTTAATGAGAGTAATTTCAAATGACAGTAAAATTGACCAATGATATCTTCCCTCTAAATGTTCAGTCAGCTGTCAGGGACACAATTCCAATAAACTGGACCACAGTTTATCGGGCGTGACTTGGATGACTTCACGATGTCAGCCGCTGCCAGTAACGTAACCGCTAGTTTCTGCTCCATTTTCTAGGTTAAGTTTTAATAAAAAAAAATAATTTAATAACAGGAAGACACAAACCAGAGCTACAATTGGTCCAAAAAAATAAATAATGCATTTGAAAAGGCATTTCAACTCCACCAACTATCACGATACCCGTGGATGGCGAGATCATCGAGAAGCAAAAGCATCACTGTGGGTGTCTGATTTGTCGGCTACAATGCACTCTGCACCCCAGGGCGTTGTCTATATATATATATATATATATATATATATATATATATATATATATATATATATATATATATATATATATATATATATATATATATATATATATATATATATATATATATATATATATATATATATATATATGTTCTGCTGAAGTGCACACACAGCTTGTGTGATAATGCAATTATTTGCAGGAGGATTTTATTTTTAAGAGATAGCTGTTTTTAGATTTGGTGATAACGCACTCTCTCCGTGCTGTTTGCTCGTTGCAGTGCTAAGGCTGGACTTGCGTATTAATGTCAATTCCGAGCTGGAATTGTCACATGGTAACTTTTGCAATACTATAGAGAGGTCACGGCGACAGGGAAGGGGGGGTCAGAGGGCCGAGTTTAAAGAGTCACGGTTCGCTACTGGGAAAACTTGAGAACTCTACCAACATGAGACCAAGTAAATCCCGAATCAGTTGGAATGAATATCCTCATGTCCTCTTTGACATTTAGGGTGAAATGTTTGAAATGAAATCATAGGTACAGTATAAATTATAATCAGTGAAGGCAAATGTCGATAAGGTATAGGAGTACGATTTAAAGGGGCTGCAGGAAGGAATTAAGAGCTATCATTTTAGGGTAATATGTTAGACGAGCCAAAGACACTGGTCAGCTGTTAGTGAGTAAGAGAAGTGCTCTGTGAGAATATCAATATATCAATAGCCCTCCTCAGTGTTGTAGGGTGAACCTGGTAGCCCTCCTCAGTGTTGTAGGGTGTTCCTGGTAGCCCTGTTGTAGGGTGTACCTGGTAGCCCTGTTGTAGGGGGTACCACTGTGTTGTAGGGGGGTACCTGTGCTGGCCCGGTATGTCCAAGAGGGTATGCTGGTGGCCATCCGGTTGCCGGTGTCGGCGGGGAGCGGCACGCTGACCTGGATGGGGTCGGTCACCTGGATGGGGCCTCCATCTTTATCGTACAGCTGCACGCTGACCACGGCTAGCGCTGTTAGCTCCGTCCACCCGGTGTCCACCCCTACACAACATTGGATCGAGTTGATCATTTAGACTACCCGTTGCAGGGCGAGCCATCCGATCGGTCCGCTAGACCTTCATCAGGCATCAAAGCAGTACAAAGCTAGCTGCTCGAAGTAAACACGCAGCTATAGATATGACATCATTGATAAAAACTTTTGCATGGCGCTGACATCTTAAAAAACGCTTGTGACATTTGCAGAAGTAGCAGCTCAATCTGTGGATTCGGTTTATACGTCCGCCGAATCTGCACACAAAACGTTGTGATTGAAACATCATTTAAATTCATAAGACAGCGTGGCCGTATGTGTGAACCCATACTGATCCACTGGTCTGTTGGAAGGCTGTGGCCCACGCTGGGTGTGCAGAAGGACGTGGAGCAGTGCCCACTACGACACCGCAGGCGATGGGCACACAGCGCTGCGCCAACTGAGCCAAATAGAATCAAAGCCACGCCACTGAGGGAATGTGCAGAATCACAGCACTACACTGACTCCCAGGCCGCAGTACACAACAAAACGTAAATGCTAAATGGACTGCATTTATACAGCTCTTTCCTAACCAGTGGCCACTCAAAGCGCTTTACAATACTTCCTTACATTCTCACACACACACACACACACACACACACACACACACACACACACACACACACACACACACACACACACACACACACACACACACACACACACACACACACACACACACACACACGGCGGAGTCAACCATTCAAGGCGACAGCCAGCCCGTCGGGAGCAGTCAGGGTGACAGGAGGAGGAGCCGGGGATCGAACTAGGAACCTTCCGGTTACCAGCCGACCCGCTCTACCTCCTCCGCCGCGACAGTGTCCAGCGAAGCCTACCGGAGCCGTTGGTCTCCTGGCCCAGCAGGTAGGGGAACCCCCCCATCTCGTACTGGCTGCGGGCCACCGTCAGCATGGCCGACAGGGCCGTGGAGTTGGAGGCCGCGGGCAGCGACCTCCTCGGCACCTGCACCAGAGGCTGGTTCCGAGCACCTGGGGAGGACACAGACGTCAGGCTGGAGGGAGCCGGCGCTACTGGGGAGGAGCCGGCGCTAAAGGGGAGGAGCCGGCGCTAAAGGGGAGGAGCCGGCGCTACTGGGGAGGAGCCGGCGCTACTGGGGAGGAGTCGGCGCTACTGGGGAGGAGCCGGTGCTACTGGGGAGGAGCCGGCGCTAAAGGGGAGGAGCCGGCGCTAAAGGGGAGGAGCCGGCGCTAAAGGGGAGGAGCCGGCGCTAAAGGGGAGGAGCCGGCGCTAAAGGGGAGGGGCAGGCGCTACTGGGGAGGAGCCGGCGCTAAAGGGGAGGAGCCGGCGCTACTGGGGAGGAGCCGGCGCTAAAGGGGAGGAGCCGGTGCTACTGGGGAGGAGCCGGCGCTACTGGGGAGGAGCCGGCGCTAAAGGGGAGGAGCCGGCGCTAAAGGGGAGGAGCCGGCGCTACTGGGAGGACAGTATCAGGCCGGCACTCGTGGGAGGATGGTTGTCCGCCCGGCCGGGCGGACGTTGGTAGCGGCGGGATCTCGGAGTCGGGACAAACATCCAAAAGACACTCTCAAAGAGAAAGGACTTCAACTGACTAATCATTCATTTAATAGTCTCTCCAGAGGCCACAAGGAGCTTTGTTTGTGTGTGTCGGTAAAGGGGAGAGGCTTTGTGGGCAGGGCCCACGACAAGGATCAATAGGAGCAGCTTTTCCAATTGAAAGAAAATGTAAGCCTCTCAATATCTGAAAGCTCTCAAAAAACACAACATACACTGCTGACACACATGCTAGAACCGCTAGTTTAAGTACTCATGAATTACACTTCTCATAGTCGGGTTATCACTCACCCCGATGGCGATGGGGGCGTGAGGGGTTTACCTGGAGAGCCGGCGAGGACCTGCAGGACATCGTCGTACAGGATGAGGGTCCCGGGACGCTGGGCCAGCAGGTACAGGCTGACGGCGGCGTACACTGCAACAACGCACACATCCTCAGGGCCTCCTCCACTACATTTACATTTTGGGGGATTTTGTAGACGCTTTTATCCAAAGTGACTTACAACGGTTAAACGCACACATTCACACACCGACGGCGGAGTCGACCGCGCGGGGCGACAGCCAGCCCGTCAGGAGCAGTGAGGCAGAGTTGTCTCGCTCAGGGACACCTCGACGCTCGGTGAGGAGGAGACGTCAACCCACTCTACCTCCTTAGCTACTGTCGCCCGCTCCGACGCTACACCCCTGTCTGCTGACCGCTCCCCCCATGCATGGCTTTCCCCCCCCATCCCCACCGTGACCCCACGGTAAACCGAGTCCCCTGTGTGAGCACGCCCCAGCTCTAAGCCATCAAAGTGGTCAAACATGCGTTGTGGTTCCATTCAGGTTGTTCCACTTTCTTTAGATTCAGGGATGGGGCTTTATGGATGTTCCTGTTCCACGGTCTCTCCCTTCAGTGGGGGGGTGCAGCCAGGCTGTGTGCATGATGTCACCTGGTTACTGAAGATTGCTGCCTTTTGACCTAAAGAGGGCAATGTGGGCCCATATTTACATCTTGTGCTATGTTTTTAAACTTTGTGAATTTAGGTAAGAAAGTTTATGTTACCCTCTCCAGCACGTTTCATTGAAAGCTGTTTTATATTTGGTTTTCCTCTTACATGTCCGGTCCTAAACCTTAACCTCACATCTAAACCTAACATCCATTTGTTGTTGTTTGTTGTTTTGAATCTAATGCACGACCTCCAGGTCAACAGGCCCGTACTGTAGCTGTGGCGTCATGGCCGATGGGAGGAGGAAACCGTGTTCTGACTACAAAAGAGAGAAGCAGAGTCCGCCCGACCCAAGCTTTATGGTCCGCTGCCTGCCGACCCCGCCGACTCCAGGACAGGAGACCACGGCGGCAGTGCACCGAGCGAGGAGCCTGGGGCCTCACCTGTTCTCCGGCTAGCGTGCCGTGAGTGCGCAGGCAGCAGAGAAGAAACACAGCAAAGGGATGCTAAACGCATTTGTTGGAGTGTGTGTGTGTGTGTGTGTGTGTGTGTGTGTGTGTGTGTGTGTGTGTGTGTGTGTGTGTGTGTGTGTGTGTGTGTGTGTGTGTGTGTGTGTGTGTGTGTGTGTGTGTGTGTGTGTGTATGATGGCTGGTTTCAGCAGCCTCACCTCTCTGACTGGCCTTTGGGGCTGGCTGAGGCTGCACAGCTGTTGCACATTGAGTAACCAATGGGTGACGGGTTTAGCCAGAGGAGCATCGCCACAAACACAGGGAGAGTTCTCATACATGGCAGCACGGAGCACCAAGCCAGGTATCATTACCTATACACTTTTACAATAGAACTTCGTCTTTCAACATGAACCACCCTGCGTCCTCGTCTGGAGGGGCCCAATAGAGGTCACCTAGGTGGAGTGTGGCCCCCACCTAGGTGAAGGGTGGCCCCCAACTAGATGGAGTGTGGCCCCCACCTAGGTGGAGTGTGGCCCCCACCTAGGTGGAGTGTGGCCACCACCATTGGTTGCACCCATTGTAACGACATCTAATTACAAAGCATATTGGATACAACATTCCTTTTAACCATCAAACCTCCCTTGCCCAGGGGGTCAATGTGTCATGTAGGGTCCGGGGACCAGGCGGAGGTCAGGTGACCAGGCGGAGGTCAGGTGACCAGGATGACTTACGGGGGACCCTGCCGGAGTGCCACGGTACGGAGTTGGTGACGTAGTCCTGCTTGGAGGCGCTGATGATGACCCATGTTGCTAGGCGGTAGGGGAAGGTGACCCTGAGCACGCCGTCTGGCCCCGCCCTGCTGGAGGCCAGCACAGTCTGGTTGCCATGGACGACCACCTGAGCATCGGACAAAGGTGAAAGGTCGCTGTTGTCGAAAACCTGCACCCGTATTTGGACATCTGCAAGAGAAGGAAACACAATTTGTGCCTGTCAGTACCAAAGGATGAGGCAGATAAATATAAGGAAACCAAGAGGGGGTTGTTACCCTGTACTCCCTCATCCTGTCATTGAGGAGGGATATTGAAACGAGAGCAGAGATGTTTGTCGACCAGCACCACTGTTCTGCTGCACGCGACGCCACAGTACATCAGCATCAACAGGACTCTTTCACACCTTACATCCCCCCCCCCCCCCCCAACACACACACACACACACACACTGGTGGAGCCTTCCTGTGTGTCACTCTGGTGATCTCAGGATGTCACCAGACAACAGGATGTGGGTCAGACCATGGATATTTCTATGGAGAGGCTGGTAGCCACGAGAAGGGGTTCTTTATATCTGTCTGTTTGTCTGCCTTGCAAGTCTGTCTCTCTTTCTGTTTTTGTATTTAGATAGACGTCTGTCTGTGTGTCTGAACAAGATGGTGTGAATACTCTGTACTTGATGACTTCAACGACTAATAACGTCTCAAACACCACAGGAGACCAACAGCAGCTGTGTGTGTGTGTGTGTGTGTGTGTGTGTGTGTGTGTGTGTGTGTGTGTGTGTGTGTGTGTGTGTGTGTGTGTGTGTGTGTGTGTTCCAATAAGGGGTCTATTGTGAGCAATGAAAGGAGGACTTCCTGCCTCTTTAAATGAACCAACGTTTCCTGGAGTCCAACCAAACAAACCCCCTATATTTAAGCCTTAATAATAATAATCATAACAATAAATACAATATGATATCGATATCAGAATTAACAACATATCTTATCTCTTCCTTTAAAAAAGAACGGATGGCAATACATTTAGAAGATTGTGATTTGCTCAGGCTTGTGTGAACCACAAGTCAGCTGTCAAACTGTCAAGCAAAACGAGCACAACTTCATAAATAAGGGTTGGTTGGGCTCAATTTTATAAAACATGCTCTTCATTTAAACACAATGACAGCCGAATAGAAAAACAAATACATTGTTTCATTCCCAATCTGTAGATCTAGAACTTCAAGCTCCACTGTCTCTTCACTGCAGAGGCTGTAATGATCTTCGGTCGGTCTCAGAACGACACCAGTACATGATGTTCACACATCATGATACCGTTATCGTGGGTCCTGGTGAAGCCCAGTTATATACCGACCATTTGCGTGCAATAATGAATATATTGGAACACCAATAGACACAATGGGCATATGAGCAGACGCGTTCTGCAGTCAGAGAGGAAGAGGCTCCCAGGCCTGATGGTGGAGCTGAACAAGGGGAGTGGGCCTCCCTGTCTCGCTGCCCCCAGCCCCATGTCATCGAGACAGGAGCCTTCCACACACCCAGCAGACAAGCAGGCCCACATTTTGGACTTCGCGCCGCACACATCACGAACACCTTGAACAACAGCACTGAGTTTATGTTAATGAGGTGTTGATCTGTGGTCGATCGCGATCCAAACCCCACGGCAGCCCATTTGTAACCTGGGTGGTCGACGCATCCCTTCCTTAGAAATGCCGATTAGCAATGCACGTAAGCTTATAAACGCTGATTCGTGACGAGGCGGGATGTTTTTCGACAAAGAAAATACAAGATCGCAACCACTCCCATCTTGTCATTGTGCTGCATCCCCATATGGCGATCTTACCAAACGCTCCCTGATCTGGAAGAGATTTGGCGGCCGCCTCCCAGACCGCAGAGAACGAGACGAAGAGGAGCAAACGAGAGATGGAGTTGGCCGGCATCCTTGCGACTACATCTCTAGTCCCAGGTCAGCGGCCAGATGTCCATATTCCTACTCGATCGTGATCCAAGGACTAGTCAGACATGGTCTGAACGCCTACTCATGGATGCAGGAATATCGGGAGAAACGCTGCCGACTCCCGTCTTTAGGTTTCGCCTTGTTTTTATTGTCGAGGTGAGGAGACGGTGGTTCTGCCGCCCTCTGGTAGTGAGAACAGGAACCGTCTCGAGTCGTCCAGTGGTCGGACCAGGAATAGCGACCAGACACCGCTTTAATAATATCCACTGCATTTTTTTGTTTTCATAACATTATATTCAACGATAAAATCATATAGGCCTACAATTATATAATTGTATATAATATTATTAAGTGTAGTATATTATTGCATACTGTTATGTTATGTAGTGTAAATTAAATAGAAGTGGAACCAAGTAGTTCCTTAAAAATATTCAATGCTCAATATTGTAGGCTTCTAAGAAAAAGTGTTTGAGTTATAGTATTAAGTTATGAGACGGGTGTTTGCAACGGTTAAGGAGAATCGATCCATAAATAATAATGAATAAATCAGTTTTTCTTTCAAAAGGTTGTTGTTAGAGTGTTGCGTCACCAGGGGGCAGCAGATAATCACACAATATGTTGAGGGAAACGTGACCTCTGTGTTGAAAGCTACGTTTTGGAGTTTAGCATAATCAATTCAATTCATTATGAAATTCTAAAAACTAATTATAATTGTTTTAAACTGTGATCAATCTGTGTGAAGTCTTTGCAGGAACATTGTTTAACAAATGTTATTGACCCAACAACACATGTGGCCCTATCTTGCATCCGGCGCAATAGAGTGGCGAAGTCACGCCCCTTCCGGTAGGGCTCATGGGACCTATGAGATCGAAAAATATGAATGGGTGTCAATGGAGAGAAAATAATTATTTTCTGGTCCCGGTCTTTATATGCCCTGGATTACACATATGTTGTTTGTGGATTTAAAGGATAATTTTTCATGCAAAGAGTTCAACCGTTTATTGTGCAATTGTTCAGATAAAGGCTGTAGAGAAAACACAACGAGAAAGACTACACGGCTCGTATGTGACGTCACGCTCCCTGCGACTGGCGTGGAGAAGACCGACAATCTTCCCATCGGCATAACTGAAACTCTGCACGTGCCCCGACTTATAATGGTTTTCACCTCTTTCGATGCTTTTATCCTCCCCTTGGAAAAAGCGGTGAAGTGGGGCAGAGAGATCGCCATCTCTGTGCCGAGTTCCAAAGGCGGGTGTGGCGACGTATATCATATGCGTCGAGAGCAGCGAAGAGCTGTAGTTCACAAAGCGGCCTCACATAAAACCTAAAATTATCAAACTTCTTCAAGAACATTTTTAGTTTTCTTTGCATGACAAATTATCATTTAAATCCACAAACAACATATGTGTAATCCAGGGCATATAAAGACTGGGACCAGAAAATATTTATTTTCTCTCCATTGACACCCATTCATATTTTTCGATCTCATAGGTCCCATGAGCCCTACCGGAAGGGGCGTGACTTCGCCACTCTATAGACTTAAAGGGGTAGTTCGGAATTTTGGACATAGGGCCTGATTCCCAAGTGAGCGTTGGTATTCTATATCACTGGAGACAGTTTTCAACACATTTCATACAGTCCTTCTAGTTGCAGAGTTCGCTCGTGCTAGGCTAGCGCAAGTCAACGGGCAATGCTAGCCTACTATTAAAAACAGTCTTACCCACTCCACAGTACACCCGAGGTAAATCAATTATAACGCCAGACAATAGATTTAAATGTCTGTGTTGATAGAATAATGTTAGAAATAAAACTAACCTTGCATCGCATGAATCATCGAGGGACTACTTTCGAGGGACTACTAGAGGCGGAATTTTACTATGCGCTGGTTAGGTTTGTAACCGAATCACGACAGAAGAACGTAAACAAAGAAGCGTGGGACAGAAGCGCAATTGAACGACTAGGCAACATGATGGGTCAGTGTGCTTTTAGAAATTGTAGAAATAAACGGTACAGATGGGTACCACAAAGTTTCCACCAATTTCCAGTGCGAGATCCAGAAAGGACTCAACTGTGGCTTGTTGCTGCTGGCTTGGACATCAAAACACCGGCTCGTACATGTACGGTTCGTTGGATACAACAAATTCCTCATAATCGTCTTCAAAAGCAGATGCATCGCTAACTCCTCCAAACGTGGGCATATCTTGTTAATTGAATACGCTTATAGAATTCCTTCGTTCACTGTACTCTGCGTTTGTAGCAATGACAGCGGCAGGTAACCTAGGTATCAGTCCGCCGCTGCCGTAGCCTACGTACAGGAATATAAACACTGCTGCTGAGACCCCGCAATTCCCTCAAAATGCAATGCAATGCAAGGTTGGTTTTATTTCTAACATTATTCTATAAACAGACATTTAGATTTATAGTCTGTCGTTATAATTGATTTACCTCAGGTGTACTGTGGAGTGGGTAAGACTGTTTTTAATAGCAGGCTAGCATTGCCCGTTGACTTGCGCTAGCCTAGCACGAGCGAACTCTGCAACTAGAAGGACTGTATGAAATGTGTTGAAAACTGTCTCCAGTGATATAGAATACCAATGCTCACTTGGGAATCAGGCCCCATATGTCCAAAATTCCGAACTACCCCTTTAATCACTGGCGCATGTGTCGTTGCTAGTTTGTGTCATGTGCGGAGGCATTAACCGTGACTACCGTGTAGGTTTCATTAATAGAACAACTCGTTTATTTCCCGACACATGGATATGACGTCAGAGGTATGGCACTACGGTCGCCCATCCATTCATATATACCTAAATTTCTCGCTATCAAGTCATTGAGATATCCCTTGCATTAACCAAAACAGAACAGGCATAATTTCCATAGCAGGGTCACATAGAACTAGGATTTTGGGGCAGACTGCCCGCCTGAAACAATCCAAAAAGTCCATGGGTTTCCGACTTCGGCAACAGCCATACAGTCCAATTCCATTTCGTAACTCAAAAGTGCATTTCTTATAACAACTGTATGTCGGTAAACAGTCAAAAACTCAACAATAACATTTCAACTTGATAACATAACCAATCCCTGCTTTAATTTGAAGTGTATCATAAGTGTATTAAAGCAGACCTAAGAGTTAAGTGTCCCTATACCTGTAAGGAAGTCTGACCTCCCGACCTCTGGAAGTCACCTGTAGGGTTAGGGTGACATCTGGTCTGGTGGCTTGTCGCTGAGGGCAGGACTGGCCGCAGGAGAAGACCCGCTTGGCAGTGGTGTAGGTCTCTCAGCCCGCAGCTGCTGTTCTTCAGACAAATCTGCAGATCTGCAGGCCTGCAGGTGTCTCCGGTTGCGACGCAGCACTGCGCCGCTGACCATCTTCACCAGGTACGACCGGGGCTCTTTGCACCGGCCAACGACTGTAGCAGGAGTTTTCCACCCCTTATCTCCATCAATCTTGACTCTGACGTCCTGGCCCTGATGAAGTGGTGGAAGTGGACATGCAGAGTGGCGGCGGTCGTAGTAGAACCGGTAGGACGACTTTGTCTGTGTGTCTTTTTTCTGAGCCTGTTGTCTGTCAACAAGTGCGGGCTGTAGCTTCTCTTCCAACATAGGAAGTGTGGTTCTGATGCGTCTCCCAGTCATGAACAGAGCCAGATGTGGATCGGGCTGCTTCAGGATGTGCTTGGCCGTCTGAACAGCCCGTTCTGCTGCACCGTTCGCCTGGGGGTAGTGAGGGCTAGTTGTAGGATGGGCAAAACCATACTTCTCACAAAAGTCTTTGAACTCCCCAGATGTGAACTGTGGGCCGTTTTCACTCACCAGTTCAAGTGGTATCCCCCATCTCACGAACATGGCTTTGAGCCTGTTGATGACTTGTATGGTGGACGTTGAAGAGAGGTGAGCTATTTCAAGGTCCCTTGAGTAATAGTCCGTCACCACAAGGTAACTCTTCTTTTCCAGTTCGCAGAGGTCTGCTGCAATGCGCTGCCATTGGCCCTCCGGTAGGGCTGTGGTGAGTAGTGGCTCACGTTGCTGAGTGGGTCTGTTTTCGACGCAGAATCGGCATGCTGAGACTTTCTGTGTTATCTCACCACTGATGCGTGGCCACCACACTGACATCCTGGCTCGCGCACGGCACCTTGTCAGGCCCTGATGGCCTCCATGAATCTGCTCCAGTATGGCAGATCTCAGCGCAACAGGGATGACGATCCTATCCTGATATAGCACCAGCCCATCTGTTTCGGAGAGATGAGCCCTAGCAGAAAAATAAGGCTGTAGAGATGGTAGCATCCGTGACTTGGGCGGCCACCCATTTCTGAAAAAGGCTATGATCTGCAGCAGCTCACCGTCCTGTTGAGTAGCTGTGCGGATCTGGCTGAGTCTTTGTGATGAGACTGGAGCATTGCCAACGACTGATTCCACGTAGGCCTGTACCTCGTGCTCCAGCTCCCCATCACTCACCTCGGACAAGGGCTGTCTGGAGAGTGTGGCGGCGCCGACTAACTGTTTCCTTGGAATGTGCTCGTCCACCACATTAAAACGAAGAAGGCACATGAGAAGCCTCTGACACCTAGGAGGAGCTTTGTCCAGGTCGTAGGTATTGATAAGCGGCAGAAGAGGTTTGTGGTCTGTGTGCAAGTGAAAACTGTCCATACCTTGTACGTAGCGTGCAAACCTCTCGCAGGCCCACACACACGCCAGGCACTCCTTTTCATTTGGTGAGTACCTTTTCTCGGCCTCTGACAGTGTACGAGAACAGAATGCCACTGGCTTCCACTCACCGCCATGTTCCTGCATTAACGCAGCCCCTAAGCCGTAGCTGCTCGCGTCTGCACTGACGACTGTCTTCCTGTTAGCTTCGTAGTATGCCAGAGCAGGGGCTGACACAAGTATGGCTTTGACAGTCTCAAACGCTCTTTCCTGTGCCTCACTCCAGACCCAGTCGTTTTCCCTCTTCAGCAGATCAGTGATCGGATGCAGTTTGGTTTGAGAGATCAGGCAGAAATCTCCCAACATAGTTGATGAGGCCCAGGACCTGACGCAGTTCCTCGACACTTGTTGGACTGGCCATTTGGGTGACTGCCTTCACCTTGATGGGGTCCGGCCTCAGGCCATCCGCACTGATGAGGTGTCCAAAGTACTGAATTTCTGACTTGCCAAAGTGGCATTTGGCCCTGTTCAATTTCAGTCCACTGTCTTTGACAGTCCTCAAAACTGCATTCAGACTACGGTCATGCTCCTCGGTCGTGGCTCCATACACCAGAATGTCGTCCATCACAACGACAACCCCCTTGTGGTCCTTAAGCAGAGTGGACATCTGTCTTTGAATTTTTTTTGGGGCTGACGTTATCCCGAATGGGAGTCTACGGAAACAGAACCTGCCAATGGGAGTCATGAACTTTGTCAGCTTGCGGCTATTCTCCTCCAACGGGATTTGCCAAAATCTGCGTTGACAAAATGTATCTCACGATTTACTGCCTTGTTCAGGTGTTTAAGGTCTACGCACACTCTTACTTCTTTGTTCTCCTTTTCGACAGGGACCATCGGGGCACACTAATCCGTGGGGTCCGTGACCTCCTCGATTATGCCCAGGGACAGCATGCGTTGTAATTCGGCTTCAACTTTTGGCAGGAGAGGAAACGGGATACGGCGCGGCGTTGTCAGGGTGTAGGGCTCTGCATCCGGCTTCAATTCAATCTTCACAGGGTCACACTTGAACAGGCCGATGTCCCCAAACACACCCTCTAGATGCAACAGCATTGACTCTCATCACCAGGCCCATTCTCTTAGCGACACTGCGTCCCAGTAGATTGTGTGAGTACGGCCCCCTTATAACAGTCACCCAGTACTTGTAATGCTGTCCCTTGTATGGAATTGTGGCAAGGAATCTGCCCACACATTGCACTTCACCTCCTGGGCTGGTAACGAGTGGCCCATACATTCATATATCACTACAGTTTGCAACTGGCGCATAGCATTATTTTCCCTCCTGAGCCACGCGTCTGTAATTTAGGGAATAATCTTGCGCCCCAAGGGACGGCTCGGCGAAAGGAGGAGGCGTGTTCTGGCGCAAACGTTCCCTGTTGCTATTTTGAGTTTCATAAACCACTTGCGCCACAAACCAGAAAATACCTGTTTTAAAGTCAGTGGCGCGTTGTTCAGATGCTATTTTAAGGGCGCAGGCATAATGTTGCTTGTGCACCTCGCGCATACACTTTGCTTCTCTCATCTACCTAGCCACACATTCTTGATAAATTATTTGGGAAAGAACAGCTGATACAACGGTAATAAGTTGTACTTTTAAATCAATGCATCTGCAAACACTGTACAGCAAACACATATTTTCTTGACACAGACATCGTGTACATGCCCATAACTTTTAGGATTGAGGAGTATTTGATCGTGAGAAAACATTGTTTTACCGCGAGTGAGTGTTGAAAAGAATGAATGAATGCGGGCGCGCGTGTGTATATGTAACACACACGCACGCGCGGGCCCGCGTGTGCGTCCATCTGTTTAAACACACGCAAACTAAACACGTTACGCATAATACAGTCCATGGCAATGTATATTAACATGGGGACACATGCATATTAGGAACACAAGTCGATAAAGATAATGCATACAATACTGATAAGAAACGATGTTTATAATGTATTGCGTAGCCTATATCATTAAATAGAACAGTTACCGCATATCATATGTTATATCATATACGTTTTCTTTGCCAAAATTTATTTGAGGACTCAGTATTTCTGAAGTTGTGGAAGAAAACCTTATTCCATGTGTGAATTGGGCCATATTATTTGGCCATAAACTGAGCCATTTGCCATTTGAAATGCATGTGCATGTGTCTCATCGGAGACTGCAGACGCGCTGTCAAAATATCAACTCGTCAGATTAAAATGCGCTCATGGCTCTTAAAGGGGATGGGAGCTGGCACTCTCATTGGTTTGTTGCACGTTACGCCCAAACCACACCTACGGGTAATTAGGCTAGTTCAGACCAACCCTTTTTAGATATGCGCCGGGCCGAGAGTCATTTTTCGCGCCGGTAAACTAGCGACATCGCCGTAGAATCGCCCACAAAGCTACTTGCGCTTGGCGCTTCTCACTTGCGTTTCATACCGCTAAAATAGGGCCCCTGATGTTAATTTTATAGAGATTTGAATGAGACCACACACAAAAACTCCGACGCACACACATACCAAACACACACACATACAAACATACATCCCATCGCGCACACACACACAGACACACACACACACACACACACACACACACACACACACACACACACACACACACACACACACACACACACACACACACGCACATACACACAGACTCACACACACTCGTATGCTCAAACGCACACACAAATACATATTTTCTATAGTTATTGTGGTGTATAGCAGATGTGCAGTATTGGAGTATAACTTATATTTTTCGATCGTAGAGGGATGTATCTAGAAGTATAGTAAGTTTATATTTAGAGGTAGAATACAGTATTAAATGTGTAGTTGGTAGGATTTATTGACATATAGCGGTGAGGTTGCAGAATGCATCCAACTGAATCATGGGCTAGAAAGGACCTGCTCCCTATGTAGGTGAAAGTACGTGTATGTGTGTGTGTGTATGTATGTATACTATATACTGTATGTATGTATGTATGTATGTATGTATGTATGTATGTATGTATGTATGTATGTATGTATGTATGTATGTATGTATGTATGTATGTATGTATGTATGTATGTATGTATGCAGGCCCGGCTCTGGGCATAGGCAGTATAGGCGAATGCTACGGGCGCATCCATCCGCCGGGGGCGCCGAAAATATGGGATTCTTTTTTTTTTTTTTTTAATACTGTATTCATCTAACTTTAACTTCAATGTTTATATTTCTTAATACCAGTAGTTATTTCGAAATAAATATTAGCGCCTAGGCTAGTTTCCACTTCCTCCGCGCCCCCCCCCCCCCCCCCCCCCCCCCCCTAAAAGGGACTGCGGTCATGCCAGCCGACTCATCGAGATTGGCGGTCATGCCAGCCGACCCAGTTTTTTGCCGTACCTGTATATACTAGCCATTACGGTAATAGCGTCTCAGAACTAGTAAAAGCATTCGTCGGGTAGCCTACATACAGAAAGACAGTCAATAAAAGCAAATACTATCAAAGGAAGTGTACGGCCGTTGTGCTATTTACTTTCAAAATAAAAGCCCACCAAACATTCCAATCTGAGACATATTACAAATGATTTTGGATTCGATTTAAAATAAAATGCCCTTTTATTCCATGCTCATTTTACTTCAGGGTTATAGTTCACAACCCCATAGGGTCACCGAAGAAGTTCCAGAACGTTCTGATGTGGAGTTTCAAAATAAAAGCCCAGATTCCAATATGAGACATATTACAATGATTTTGGATTCAATTTAAAATAAAATACCCTGTTATTCCAGGCTCATTTCACTGCAGGGCGATAGTTCAAGACCCCATAGGGTCACCCAAGAAGTTTCAGGACATTCTGATGTGTAGTTCCAAAATAAAAGCCCACCAAATATGAGACATATTACATATGATTTTGGATTCAATTTAAAAGAAAATGCCCTGTTATTCCAGGCTCATTTCACTTCAGGGTTATAGTTCAAACCCCCATAGGGTAACCCACGAAGTTTCAGAAAATTCTGATGTGGAGTTTCAAAATAAAAGCCCACGAAGAATTCCAATATGAGACATATTAAATATGATTTTGGATTCAATTTAAAAGAAAATGCCCTGTTATTTCAGGCCATTTCACTTCATGGTTATAGTTCACGACCCCATGGGGTCACGCAAGAAGTTTCAGAACATTCTGATGTGGAATTTCAAAATAAAAGCCAACCAAAATGTCCAATATGAGACATATTACATATGATTTTGGATTAAATTTAAAATAAAATGCGCTGTTATTCCAGGCTCAGGGAGATTGTTCAAGACACCATAAGGTCACCCAAGAAGTTTCAGGACATTCTGATGTGTAGTTTCAAAATAAAAGCCCACTAGATATTGAAATATGAGACATTAGATATTATTTAGGTATGATTTTTGGATTAGATTTAAAAGGAAACGCCCTGTTATTCCAGACTCATTCCACTTCAGGGTCATAGGTCAGAACCCCATAGTGATACTCAAGAAGTTTCAGGATATTCTGATGCGTAGTCTCAAATTAAAAGCCCACTAGATATTGAAATATGAGACTTATATTTCAATATCTAGTGGGCTTTTAATTAGAAATTACACATCAGAATATCCTGAAACTTCTTGGGTGACACTATGGGGTCTTAAACTTTGACCCTGAAGTGGATGACCCTGAAGTGGAATGAGTCTGGAATAACAGGGAGTTTCCTTTTAAATTTAAACCAAAAAAATATATGTAATAAGTCTCATATGTCAATATCTAGTGGGCTTTTAACTTGAAACTACACATCAGAATACCCTGAAACTTCTTGGGTGACACTATGGGGTTGTGAACTATAACCATGAAGTGAAATGAGCCTGAAATAACCGGGCATTTTCTTTTAAATTGAATCCAAAATCATATGTAATATGTCTCATATTGGAATTCTTGGTGGGCTTTTATTTGAAAGTAAATACCACAACGGCCGTACACTTCCTTTGATAGTATTTGCTTTTATTGACTGTCTTTTTGTATGTACCCAACGAATGCTTTTATTTTAAACTAGTTCTGAGACGCTATTACCGTAATGGCTAGTATATACAGGTACCGCAAAAAACTGGGTCGGCTGGCTTGACCGCCAATCTCGATGAGTCGGCTGGCATGACCGCAGTTAAAAGGGGTAGGGGGCACCAGCAAAAATCTTGCCTAGGGCACCAAATTGGTCAGAGCCGGCCCTGTATGTATGTATGTATGTATGTATTATGTATTATGTATTTTGGCCACTATTGCACTCTTGATTATCCCTGGAAAGAGGGATCCACTCTGCGTTCCTCCTCAGGATTAGTTTTTTCTTGCCCTCGGGGGGGCTATTGTCAGGGGGGGGGGTCATATATACGGCCTGTTGAGCCCTTTGGGACTACCTGTC